>NC_081342.1:1496977-1502144 GCF_029784015.1 Lycium ferocissimum | reverse complement strand
TTTATTCCGCATGTTGTATCAAATTAAGGTAGTTATACGAAGGGTTCGCCCACCGGGGAGGGTTAGTGTGGGTCGCATGATCAAATGATTTGGGTAGCGTGACTTTGCTCCCCATAATTAGAAGTCTCGAGATTTGAGCTCGACTGGAAAAAATGCGAGGTAGGGAGCGTTTTTCGCATACTACACAAATAGAAACATAATATGTACTATTTGTCAATAGATTATTACCATTAGTTAATCAAGATTAATTTATATTTTTTTTAATTCTATTAAATCACTTAATCAGGATAAATTAATATAATTTGGTACAAAATAGTGGACGCGAAAAACTATTTACCGTGTGTGCATATCTGTTGTTTCAGTCCTCTCCTAGTGCTAAAAATATCTTGTTGATACTACCTCAGAATTATGGGACACATTGTTTTAAGCCAAGATTATTGATCATGCTGTAATTAAAAGTTTGGATTTGAATTGTCAAACTTGTCATGCGATTGGTACGGGCCTATAGTGTGTTTATTGCTCTAAAAATTACATTCTAGCTCCCTCACTTTAAAGAAAATTCGTGAAAGCAGTACTTATGAAATATGTAGAAAACGACAAATTTAATAATGCACTAAAAAATTATTATAAGTAAATATATCAAGTGCATGCTCCATCCCATGGAGTATAAATGTTACTTTGATTAGCGACAGTACTGGCGAAAATTAATTTTCGACTAAGCTTGAAGATATTTTAAATTTTAAGTAAGAAGTGAGAAAATCTCAATTTGGTATCTCAATTTGGTTTTACTTCTGAATGTCGCACCTAACTGTAACATGTTCGCCATTTCTAGACAGAAAAGAACAAACATACAATACCATAATTTAGACCATGATTCATCCACCTGTCAACTTCGATATTATAATATCAAAAGGTACTTTCAAGTAGGATTTTCATGAAAAAACAAAAATTCGACTAAAATCCGACATCTTTGGTCTGATTTTCAATTTTAAAAATCGACCACATTTAATTTGGTTTGATTAAAGGTTCCTTTCGAGCATATTAATTTTTTTATGATTGAACATTATCTTGCCGAGTCTAAAATTTTGTAGATGTTAGACACCAATTTAATATTTTATCACTCCGGAGGTTATATTTACATGATTTTTCAAAATATGAGAAAAATCTAATGGTAAACTAGAAAGGAATCATCTGTTAAATTAGCTCAATATTTAATATCACTCGGTCAACCAATTTTCATACGGGGGTTACCGATTAGCGAGAACTAGGAATTTTGTCAGGGCGTTCGAATTCATATAATCGGTGTTTTAAAAGGCGGGCGTAAGGCGAGGGCATTTTACGTACGCACTCGGTGGGGGGCGTAAGCCACGAGACACGGCGTAAGCCCCATGGGTTTTTAATTTTTAGTATTTTATGAAATGATATAATTATAATAAATACTTTTAAATAGGTGAAATAGCGTAAAAAATTGAAGAAAACTATAAATAAGTAATATATATATATATGCTCCACCCCTACAAAAAAACTAATTAGAACAATCTATTATACGCTACTTACAAGTACAAGTGAGTACTCGTTACTTTTCTGAGATAGTAGAAGACAAGATAATTAATTGGAAAAGAACATATATTAGGCATTCTAGCAATTAAAAAAAGGTCTTGACTTTTAAATTTAATGTTTCAGTTTCTTTTTAAAACATTTGAGTAATTACATGTTGACTTTTGAGAATTTGGACATTATACTAAGGACTTATTTAACAAATTTCGTTTTAGTTTGAAGAAGTTTTCTGGGCTTACGCCCTAACACGCCGCAATAAAAAAAACTTGCCCCAAACGCCGACGTACGCCGAATTATTTGGGCATACGCCTTTGGGACTTTCGCCGACCCTATCGCCCGGGGCATTTTTTGGCAAGCGGAGTATTACTTAGGGGCTATTCGAAAATCTTTAAAACAACGTTTATGGCCCGAACAATACCCACTAAACTATGCTAGTCATGAGCCTCTAAAGAAAATTAAAACTCTGAATACGTATTATCTTCAGGGCAAACTTCGTAATTCTAAAATAACTGCAAATAAATAAACAAAATAGTCTCCACGATGAGTAGCAGAAGAGAACTGGACGGAGAGTTGGAGATCTAGCTGCCAATGGTGGGCTCAGTAATGGGAGAAAACTTTCGATAATTGTTTTCTTTATAAGGAATAGCACGTTACTTTTTCGGCGATTAGAAAACAGAGAAAATTCTTCATAAATCTCCCCAAAAAGAACACACAGACAAAAAGATGTATTTAGTTTCATGATCAGAACTACATTTCCAAGATAGACGACACTGACTTTAGGGAGTTATTTTGGTGGTAAGTTTAACTATTTTTGCTCCAATTGAAAGGTACACAAATAGTTATTCTTGCAAGTTGTATCTACATCCAAAAAGAAGCAAGCCTATGAGTACACAGCTTTTTCGCATAATTGTTGACCTGCCAAGATATTAGTCAACTTTTTAGCTGACTAAGACTTTTGTAAGTCTATTTAGTCAACTTCAAGAGTCAAGAACACAGAGGTGTTTTTCATGATTAAACCAAAATGGAGGAACGGCCCTAGAAAGTTCCTTTGATTCTCATAATACCTACTGATCTTTAAATCAAATCGTCACCAATTATCTAATAAAAGGATATTTCGATCTGTAAACTCCCTTGCGTGCGGGATTCGGAGAAGGGTAGGACCACAGGTCAAATTATTTGTGGTTTTTAAAAATGGTTGTACCAATTATTTGTAGTTTTAGAAGTTGACATAATAAATTATTTTTTCTCCTTTTTATCTTTAGTAGAATTTTGTCATTAATGGAGAATGACATTTAAATAAATTTAATGCATGTATACGTTAGCGGCTTCCAAAACGACACTACTAAATAATCCCAAATAATTGCTTCCTCCGTTCACTTTTATTTATCAGGTATTCAAAAAATACATTTTCGCTTTTACTTGTCAACTTCAAAAGAAATTGAAGGAATAAAGAAATTAAGAAAAGAGAAAGAAAGGAAAGAAAGAGAATAAAAACGGATAAGATCATATATCGCATAACGAGTCCCCCCCGGACTCGAACTTGCATCTCATGCACAGGGCTTCGGCATTTTAAACGTGGCACCTTGAGTCTATTTTCGACTTCGGGTGCCATTCACTTCATATATAGAGAATATTATGTAAAATACCTATACATAGATAAAATTTTGCCTCGGCGTCGAGTGGCATGGCATCCCCAAGCCACTCCATAGATACGCTCTGGCTCATACTTATATCTTATGTAGCACAAGACTTAAAATTGTGAGTAATTGGATGATTGCATGGTATTTAGAGCAAAATTTATTTGTCTCATGCAGTCACTCGACCATTGTGAAACATTGGAAGAGAAATCTTTTATCTTTAAACTGAAATTTTTCGTCGTGGAATTAATCAGCGCCAAATTAGACATCGCCTCCGATGAGAATAAGAATATAACATTAGTGAAATATCTAAAATCGTGTAATTACGTGGGTCCATTATCCGTTTACAAAACTTTGTTCGTAAACCACGCCAATATATGACCAAGTGGCTTACGTACAAGGTAACTAAAAACAAAGATGTACGGTAACTATCAAAGAACTCTAAATTGAAATAACTTACAACATAATGAAACAGGTATATGATATTTGGTTGCATATACAAAATATTCAGTTAAACAATACGATATTTTGTTGATTGCATAAGAAAAATGATCTCGGGGTGGTATAGGTAGCAAATGGTGCGGTTGTGAACTATGACGGATCTAGTCCTTTCCATGAAAAATTACACTTATAGATAAATAAAACATATATATATGTGCGCCGCGCGTGTGTTCAATTATTAAAGTTTATTCGTTTCACGACCCAATTCGCGAGTCGTGGTGGCACCTACACTATCCTTGACCGTGACCATTTACTAATAACAAGTTAAATAGCGGAAAATTAATTAAGAATAAGTATATCTTAAATACTTATCATAACAAGAAATGTCACGACAACCCCAAAAATCGGTCAAAGGGTACAAGAGCGCTAACATAGGACGGAATAGAAATGCGAAAATCTAGAGGCTACGTATTGTCATCGGAATACAAAAAATAGATGAGGAGGTCGCCGGGGAGCCACGGATGACGGTAAGGCTCCCGCCTTTTGAATAACTAAGATCACCCTCACGTATCGGCCACGGGGCGTAGAGCTGGAGCTTGGATCGTGCCTCTTTGCACTCGAACAAAGTGCGGCAAGAGTAGTATCGGTACAACACTTGTCGGTAAACGTCGTAGGCCGACAATGATTAGATAACGCATGAAGAAGTCAAAACCAACAAGTAGCACATAGAGCAAACGGTATGGTCACGTATCATATACAAGTAAGGTGTAAAAGGAATCATGAAATCAACAGAGACGGATATAATTCACCAATGATCGGTCAAATATATATGAGTGGATGAATGCAATGCAATACAATAGTAACCTCTCACACACTGTCGTACACACATGCTATGGCAATGCCTCATAGTCATGACCCATGGGAGACCCGCAGAGTCGTATGCCACTCGTGCTCTGCGAAGGGAAACCTCGAGGCTATTAATCACCCTAAGTCTCGGCAAAGACCTCGGAGTCTCTCTGTCACTCTCAATCTAGGCAAAAACCTCGGAGTCTCTCGCCACTCTCAATCTCCAGGCAAAGACCTCGGTCTCTCGATCACTCACCTCGCAGCTCATCGCAACAATAATATAAAAGACATGTCATGCATGATATCGATCTCAACAATATCTGATATATAGTCAACCAATACAAGTCATATTAATGTTACCATTCCTTTACACATGGTGAGTGAGCTAGTATGTGGAGAATACGAACGGGTGATATTACGAGAAAATAACACATGGCGACAAGCCGCATAGCAACTTAACAAAGCCAAACTAAGAGTCCCTCACTTATGCACGAGAGGAACCCCTATATCTGTCCGTCACTTTCTACAACTACATACGACTCTCTAATCGAGTCTAAGCTAAAGTAGACCGTAACCTACCTCAATGTAGAAGCGAGTGCACGAACAATCAAACTAATGTCTTCCACCTGGTAGAGCCTCGAGACGATCAAAATCTATAAAATATGCGATCTACGTTAGAATACGAA
>NC_081342.1:1278320-1496877 GCF_029784015.1 Lycium ferocissimum | reverse complement strand
AAAGAATTAAATTCTATTTTATTTTAATATAAAGTTTTTTAAGTATTTTTTTTGTAAAATTTTTCTGTTTTTCCCTTAAGGGGTTGAACGCGGTAAATCTCTTATTGATTTAATTGTTTGATTTTCTAAGCACTTTTTTTGAACATTGTTTGTTTTTCAATATGGGATTCATTTTTTTTTAATATTAGTTGTTGTTTAATATATATGGGGCCCACATTTTTTTTAGAAGAGTTTGGATGTGGTGGGTTAAAGCTTTTTTTTTTTAATGCGGTTGGTGTTTAATATGGGGCCATGAAGAACTTCTATTTTTAAATTTTTAGTAAATATTTTTCGTTTAACTCATTTTTTATTGTGCTCCGTGCTCTAAAAAACTTTTTATTATATTAGTGTTTCTTAAGAATCTAAGTACGAGCTTTTTTTTTTGACGTTGTTTATTTTTTTAATATGAGATTAACTCTTTTATATATATATATATATATATATTGCTTGATTTTGTCGATATGGGATCTTGTGTTGAAAAACGCGATTAATATAACGTTGTAGTTTGTCTTTCCCGTATTTAAAACTTTATTATATTAGTGTTTGCTACGTACGCATGGTGTTTAATATGATTTTTAATACGGGATTCATTTTTTTTTTTAATATTCTTGATTTTGTTAATATGAGGTCTAATTTTTTTTTTTTTTTTAAAGTGAGTTTGGATGTGATGGGTTTCGCTTTTTAGGGGGACTAAAATTTTTATTTTTATTTTTATTTTTTATTTTTGTGGGCCTATTTAATATTTTGGGGGGGGGGGAATTTTTTTTTTAATTTATGGGGGTGTTTATGGGGGTGGGGGGCGAAAATTTTATTTATGGGGGAGGGGCAACGACGGACGACAAGAGTGAGTAAAACTCACTCTTCTATATAGTAGAAAATAGTAGAAATGTATGTTCTTGTCTTATATGTATGTTTTCTTCGATCGTTCTCTATTTATCTAGGAACATTTATGGATTAACAAAAACTTCCTTTATGTAAGTGTCTGAACTAACTTTATATTTTTAAAAGTTTTAGACCGCGCGAAACGCGGATGAATTCTCTAGTTTCCCTAATATTTTTCCTTTGGTGCTTCTTTTCATCTTCCTTTATAATCAAACTCCTTTCCATCTCACTAATTAATTAGGTATTAGTGGAAATATAAACATAAAACGATTTTACTCAAATATTAAAAAATTGATCAATTTAAAGAATGACGAGTTAGGATCATGTTGTTAATTGAAAAAATTATGAAAAGAGGAGCAGTCACACACATCCATTTAGATTTCCTTCACTACCCCATTACTAAGCTATTCATAATGAACAAGAACAATAAAATAGTGTAATTTCACAAGTGAGGTATGAGGAGGTCCGCATATCTTACCTCCACTTTGTAGAGATAGAGAAGCTATTATTACCCTCCGCTCAAGTAAAATATTTCAAAATAGTTTTAAAAAGGAAAATACGGAAATGAAAGCAAAAACAACAATGAAATAATGCGCTACGGAAAGCAGTATATAGTATTTGGAAAAAAGAACAGTAACAACAACAAAATAATGCGATAACCGAAGCACAAAAAACACATACGGTAACAAAATTCGAAGAACAAGCAACTAAGAATAGTGCTAATACTACTAGTAAGAAAGTAGATACAGATACGACCACCAAGCCTAGAAAGCGAGAGAAAGCTCAACTAGTAACTAACCTTTTATCCTAATTCGCGACCTCCAAATCTTCCTGTATATCATCACGTCCTCGATAAGCTCAAGAAGCATCATGTTCGTATCCGAATCTTTCTATCCCAAATCTTGTTCTCGCACTATTATCAACCTCTTACACTAGTCATAATGAAAAAAGAAGAAATTCGTGGCCAATACTGAAACTCCTCTTACACTAGTCATAATGAAAAAAGAAGAAATTAGTGGCCAATACTGAAACTGGGTATTGTACGGTCTTAACCTGATGATCATCTGCAGTAGTTGTCCTTTCTTTATCCAATAATTCGGAAGTCGTGGATGAAAAGTAACCAACAACTTGCTTTTTGTAAAGGAATAAAAGAGGGATGAAGAAAATTGGTCAAGATTTTCTTTTTAATTCAATTACCCCAAGATTATAAGGTAGAATCAAAGGAATTGGTGTGTCTAATTTCGACTATATAATATATATCCTTATTATTTTATGATAGATAAAGGATGAATAAGAATATATATCCACTAATAATAGATGGAAATCTAAACCAAAGGATCGATGACAAAACTCCACCATTAAAGTAGTTGATATGATCCTCTAATCTCACATGACATTAATTCTTACTATCGAGTAACAATTTCCATTTTATGACTCACGGTATAATAAAAATCAAACAGACCTTGAATGAATGAATATCATCAATACTAAAAAAATCGACGGACGAAAAATCGATTTTTCGTTGAAATCGACGGGGAAAACCCCAACACGGTCCATTGATTTTCGTAGCGTCGGTTTTTGAAATCGAAAAAAAAAAAAAAAAAATTAAAAAAATCGACGAACTCCTTCAGTTTTTTTATTGAAAATAAAATAATGAAATGTAACAACTTGGAATCGAACCCGGGTATGATCCTTGGCATTAAAGGGCTCTACCACTGATATTCTTTATTCATATACTTACATTGATTTAATTTATACTGTTTTTTCGCTCTAATAACAGATGGAGTCCGTCGGATTTTTTATAAAAAAATTAAAAATTAAAAAATAAAAATAAAAAACCAACAGACTCCGCCGGTTTATTTTAGAAAATAATATAAAAAATAATTATATTTTTTCGCACATTTTTGCATAAAAAATAACCGACGCAGTCCGTTGGTTTTCTTAAAAAAAAAAAATTTAAAAAAATTATTAAAAAAACTAACGGAATCCGTCTGTTTTTCCGTCGATTTTTTCCCTCAGTTTTTCCCATTTTTTAGTTGTGCATCGTGTTGGACTTAATTAGAACAATCATTACAAGTATAATAATAATGCAATCCTAAGCACATTACAGAATCAGATACTTACCAGAGAATTTAACACGGGGTTCAAATTAATTCTTATAGTAAATGTTCTTTTTTTGTAAATTCGTCCTGATTCAATGTAACTAATAATTTGGGAGGATTTACATATTTCTCCTTTTGAAAGCTAATTCGTTGCAATCACGATTTGAATTATAAATTATCATGAAACAAATTAATCCCTTGATTTTTACTGTCTAGATATCCTTTAGAATATGCAGTCTGAAAGATACCTAGAGAGTCGAGTAGTCGTTATCTCTTAACGGAAAACGTCAAGTTTCTTCAACACTCGTATGATGATTTGTATCTTAAGTTAAAAAATTTAGGAGGTTCATATACGCTAACGGGCTAATCAACACTTATGAATATATGAACCCGACTCAATAACAATTTTCGAACAAAATAAAAAGAAAGTTTTCTTGGTAGCTTGAGCATTAATGGGGGGTGGTTGAGTGACAAATCTGATTAATATATTTTGTGATATCCAGAACTAATAAGTCAACAATTGATAAGTGACCGTTCAGACATTTTTCCACTGGCTAATTTAAGGCAACTAATGAGTCACTCATGCTTTAATTTGTCGGCAAACAACTTTGAACGTGGCTTTTCGAAGCTGTTAGACTTTTCCAAATTTTCTATCCATTATTACTCTCTAATCTCTATGTCCCAATTTATATGATATTTTTTGAATTTCAAAAGTCTTTTTAATTTTGATCACAATTTGACATGAAATTTTTAAATTTTTAAAATATAATTTACATATTTGAAAACTAAGTATGTGTTATAAGTCACAATATTTAATAATTTATAATATTTAAAAAGCATATGAAAAGATCGCAGTAAAAAAATAAAAAAACTTGTTTAACTTTCGAATTCAAAAGTTGCTATATAATTTGGGGCGGAAGGAATAAATTTTTTAAAATATAAGTCATGAGCTTCTTACTTATTTTCTAATGTTTAATAAGTAAACAAAAAATATTATTTCAAAAACATTTCTACATGATTTAAGCAAAATATAATATTGGGAATGACTTTGAGATGGGTGGGGTTGGATCGAGGGGTCGACAGGTGGGGGATGTTGGGTGAAGCGTGGGTGGGTAGAGTGTCAGGGAGGACATGATTAACATAGAATGCTACTTCTGGAAATCATTTTCTCTACTCTTAATTTTTAAGAAATTTGTGTTTAGAGAAAATATTTTTTAAGTAGGTTACTTAATTGACATATAAATAACTTTTACTTCGTCAGTACATGAAATTTTTACTTCATGCCAAACACACCGAAAATGAAGGGATTTTCTCCCTCTTATTAGACTTGAAACATAACAAGTTAACAACTAAGTGCAAAAGAACAGTTCATAATATAATCTAGAAATAATTAAACGATAAGAAACATATCATGACATTAAATTACGTTGATAGTATAAATTTTTTATTATATTAGCCATATATATAATTTAAATCCTTTTCAACATGGATATTTCAGGATAAGGTTGTCCTACAAGTTGATCAAATTTAGTATTTCGGGCTAGTATTTTAATTATCGCATGATAATCCAATAATACATCAACATTTAATGTACCATTTCCCCACAAGAGCCGTGGTCTACTTTTCTGTCAATTTTGGAGATTATAATTACAAGATGTGTCCAAAATTCTAGAGCAATTTAGAAACTGGTGGTTAACCATTGATGGATAATGAACCCACATAAATGTTGGGATTGAAAAAACAAGACGTCATGCGAAAGCTAACAATTGCGAATCTTGAACGACGATAAATCAGATAATAAAGAAAACTATATTAAAAAAAAGCATATTATTCTAATATGGTTTCGCCAATTGGCCTACATATGGGAAAACTAATATAAAAACATAAAATCATATTGAGAGAATAATCTCCCTCCAAAACAAGACTCTTTAATGACTACATTGTGAATGTTTTACTTTTTTTTTTTTTTTTGTGAGAGATGGATCTTCAATTTTTAAAAGTCCGAAACTTTTCCTCCAAGAAAAGATTATTCAAATATGGAAGAGATATTTTGGGCCAAAGAAACCTTTTTTCCATCAAGAAAACCTTTTTGAAATAAAATACAATTATGGTAATACTTTAACTTTTTTTTAAAAGAAAAGTAAAACTCAAATTTGATAAGAAAATTAGGGCAAAAACCCCTAACAATAAATACGTACGGTTGAGAAATGTTTTGCAGTCGAGATCTTAAATGACCTTGAAATGGTCTAATTATCTTACTCTTATTGCGTTTATGTATGTAGTACTATGTTCTTATTAATCCGTTTAATAAAGAATGACATTTTTATATTTAAAAGTAATTTATTTTACCTCTAATGACTTCTTATTTTACCTCTAATGACGTATTTTTATATATACAGAAATCTTATATATGAAATGTTTGAAATAACAAAGTTCAGAAAATAGCTATTTCTTTCTAATTTGATGACTAATCATACAAGGACATATAACTTCAAACAAATAGAGCATATTCAAAGCTTTAAGATACAGTAGCACCATAGCAACGATAGCTAATAAACCTTGAGAAGTTATTATTGAATGCATAATCTCGATAGAAATGACGTTTATTAGACACATTTCGGTCCTATCTTTGAAAAATAGTAACTATCTTAAAGTTTCAAATTTGATAAGTGAAATTTTGTATAGAGTCCCATGTCGGAAAATTAAAGGATGGCTGATCTTTTTAATATGAGTTGGGTAATCCTCAACTCTTTAGCTAGTTTTTAGCGCGAGTTAGGTCCAAGATGCATAAAAAATTTCATGACGATGCCCTAGGATTTCACTTGTGTAAAATAAAAATAAAAAAAGGATCATTTATTGAAAACTCCATAATTGTACAAAAAAAATTAATACAAATATCACCAAATCGAGAAAAAAGCCCGGCTTGTGATTTGGTTTGATTTGGTTTGCTATTGAGAGAAAAAAACCCGATCATACTTGGTTTTGTTTGATTTTAACTAAAAAAAGTCAAACCGAACTAAACCAGCCCCATACTACATATATACAACTTTTAGAAATATCTATATGTAATGTAATTTATAAATATTTCTTAAGTTTTTTCATAGTTTTAATCTTTTAACATATTATTTCAAGCGTGGACTTAAAATTTTGAATGGTTTAATAAGTTTATAGCATTTAGATGTTAGTAACTCAAATAAAATCCAAATCAATACTAATGCTAACAGAAGAAATTCAATTCTAGTGCGAATGACAATAACGTTCAATATCTATTCTTTAGTTTTGCATTGCTTTAGACCGTGACAAAACTTAATTTTATTTTTTCTTTGTCATGTAATTAATACTATTAGATGTACTTATTTTAGCATGACTTAGTATTTTTAAATTATGATCATTTTTATTATGGTTTATTAATTAACAACATTTATTGTTATGCGATTTCATTATCTTTTTTGTTGAATGTTTTATTACAATGTCATCACTAATCTCACATTTTGTGTTATTTTCTTATGAAACACCTTAATTATATAGTTGTATCTTACTAGGACTAAAGAAATATTTGAAGTAAATGTTATATGTTTTGTATGAAGAGTTTTCCGAAAAAAACCCAAAAAACACGAGAAAACCCCAAGTTGAAAAACCCAACTTTTGTTGGTTTGATTTATAGATATAAAATAACAATTGATTTAGTTTGATATTTAAAAAATTCAAACCAACTCGGTCCATTTACGCCCCTAATAGTGACTATTCTAAATTACAAGGTTAAAAAGTGACTAGTTGTGAATTTTACTCATAATCTCGATAAATAAATAAAAGGAAGCAAAAGAATACTCCTCTACTAACGTCAATATCTCTGTGGAGAGGTTTCTCATCTTGCACATTTTCGAAATGTAAACGTAACTTATTATTTACATTTTAAGAATTTGCAAAACTTTCAAGACTTCATAAATGGGGGTTAATTAGGATAGTTTGTTTTACAGCAGAAATCTTAGAATGAAAATTAGCTAAGTTGCAATTTGGCAAGCCTACTAGAATAAAAATGAGCAATTTGCACGACTGTCCTTATTTGGAGGTGGTCTTTAATTTTTTCTTCTCAAATTGCTGGTCTTTAATTTCTACCCTTCGCCTAAAATATCCCAAGGTTCTAGGTTCGAACTTCTGCTCAATAAAAATAAAAAATAAAAAAGCCCATTCAGGGCAAAAGTCAGGTCTTATTTTTTTAGAATTTGAGCAGAGAAAAAAAAAAATTCTACCTTGAAAACTCTTGCTTTATCGTGAAGCCTTGTCTTGCGATTTTTTTTTTTTTTTTTTTTGGTTCGGAGCTTGAGCCAACCAAAACCTCTAGATATTCTGCTTTTTTAAGCGAAGGATAGAATTAAAGACTAGCCATTTGAGAGACAGAAATTAAAGGAGAAAAAGACCAGCGCCTTTGAAGGACAATTCGCGCAAAAAAAATGAATAAAAAGGGGCCCGGGCTGGATTCCTCTTTGTGAGGCCTAGAATTTACAGCAGATACAGCAGTTTTCATCGGATGACCTTTGTTAGGATAGATATTTAATTTTTGGCCCTATTATAAAAGTTTAGCATATACTAATGTTTTTACCAAAACTTCTTTCTTCTTTTCCTCCGTCATCCTTCTTCTTCCCCATCTTCTTTTTATGTGTTGTAGATAATTGAAGATTCATTACGTAATTGTGGTTGGTTTAGATTTGCTTGGTTGAAATTAAGGAACATGAAGAACATTATTGTTGGCTTTGGTTGAGTTTTATTGTTGAAGAAAATAAAGTAGATCTAATAATTTTTTAAGGTTTGAGTTGAACTAAACCATTGAAAATTATTGAAATTGGTACCAGAAGGACATCAAATTTGGGTCTTTTGGATTAAATTTGAAGTAAAGACGTGTCGGTTAAAAAAAAAAAAATTACAAACCTTGCCAGGACTTTTGAATCATTTATACTAATGTCCTGATTAGGGGTGTACATGGACCGAGTCGGTTTGAATTTTTCAAGTGTCAAATCAAACTAATTGCATCGGATTTTTAAAATTATAAACCAAGCCAAATCAATAAAATTCGTTTTTTTCAACCTCGGGTTATTCGTTTTTCTCCTATTTTTCAGTTTTTTTATCGGAAAAGTCTTCATACAAAACATATAAATTTTACTTCAAATATTTCTTTAGTCCTAGTAAGATACAACTATACAATTAAGATGTTTCTTAGAAAAATAACACAAAATGTGAGATGAGTGATGGCATTGCATTAAAATATTCAACAAAAAGATAATAAAATCGATTAAAATAAATATTGCTAATTAATAAGCCATAAAGAAAATGATCATTTATAATCTAAAAATACTAATTAAATCATTCAAAAATAAGCACGGCTACTAAGAATTAATTACATGGCAAAGAAAAAAATAAAATTAAGTTATATATTTCACTCTCTAAACCACTTATGCAAAACTAAAAAATAGATATCCAACATTATTGTCATTCCTAATGTTAGAATTGAATTTCTTTTGTAAGCAATAGTATCAAGTTGGTTTTGATTTTGACTTTATTTAAGTTATTAACATTCATAGGATATAAAACTTATTGACATTCAAAATTCAAATCCAAGCTTGAAATAATATGATAAAAGACAAAAAATATGAAAAAATTTAAGAAATATTTATAAATTACATTATAAATAAATATTTTTAAAAATTGAATACATGTTGGGTTGATTTGGTTCAGTTTGACTTTTTCTAGTTAAAATCAAACTAAATCAATTATGGTCATGTGTTTTTTATTCCAACACCAAATCAAGTCAAACCAAACCACTAATCTAATTCTTTTCTTGGTTTATCGATTTGATGCGGTTTGTCGGTTTTCTTTGTATACCCTAGTCCTGATGATCTGTCAAGACTTATGTTGAGCAAAGTCTTTGCGCATTTATCATAAGCTCTTGATAATCTGCTAGGCACTGTGAACAATTTGTTCAAAAATTATAACATATTTATCTAAAGTCCTAGTGATCCGCCTGCGAGAGTTGTAGCAAAGTAAGTCTAATTTGCCCATCCACCCGAACGTCCAGTATCAAATAGGAATTAATGTAGATAAATATCTGTTGTTACACATCAGTATAACTTGATATAATGCAACAGACTAGATACTTTCTCATGTATGAACTCAAATGTGAAATCTCACTCTCTTCATCTGCCGACTGAATATTGGTCCACATTCAATAAATGCACCTTGTGCATATGTCCCCTCAGTCCTCACACCTCCAAGTGGTACTCTTCTCTTTAACCAATTATGCATTCAAATCTTTCTATAAATAGAACCCAAGAATGTCTCAATTTCTTCATCCTTTATTTCAAGTATCACAAGAAAAAATGGGTTCCAAGGCATTTCTGATTCTCGGCCTTTTTGTGGCCATATTTGTAATGATAAGTTCTGAGGTTGTAGCTAGGGAGTTGGCTGAGACTTCCACCACTTCAGAGGACTGTAAGTTTTTGAAAATTATTGTATAATCACTAGGATAGTAATAACATGACGAATGGGCTGATAATGAGTTAGCCTAATTCAGTAAACTTTTTATTTGTTTTCTGATAATTTATTTAAATACATAATAAAACTGTTTTCTATAGCTATTATGAAATATCAAAAATAAAAAACGTTAAAAAAAAGGAAGTATATTTGATAACGGGTCAATTAACCTAGCTTATGGATAAGCTAAAGGGGTGTGTCAAAATGGGTTGAATTAACAAATGGACGAGTTATTAACCCGCCTAAACTTGGGCGGGGGCGGATCATGTTTTATGGTTAATTTTGACACCCTTATCTAGCCTTATATGTTTCAATCAATGGGACTCTAGATATTAGTTTGATTATGACTTTGCTAAGTTCTTAATTTCTTATAAACTTAGATAACTACCGCTGCGGATGTATCATGAAAGAAGAATTTATAAATAAAGCCTCCTCTAATTTAATTATACATTTTCCATGTACTATTATATATGCTAGCATATTTAACCTTCTCAACTTTAGCCAAAAATCTCCATGAAGTTATGAGATTACAGAATTTTATAATTCAGAGCTGGTAATAAATAGTATAATTATACTAATAAAAAAAGAATAAAACAGTTAAGAATAACATTCTTGTTTACACGATGCAGCAAAGAATTCCAATAACAAGAATGAAGTACATGTAGACCACTCTGGCGGGTACAATGGCGGTGGATACTCCGGTGGCGGATACCATGGCGGCGGTCACGGTGGTGGCGGATACCATGGCGGCGGTCACGGTGGTGGAGGATACAATGGCGGCGGTCACGGTGGTGGCGGATACCATGGCGGTGGTCACGGTGGTGGCGGTGGATATTCTGGCGGTGGACATGGCGGCCACAGTGGACACGGTGGACATGGTGGTGGCGGCCACAAGTGCTGCTCCTAGATACAATGGTGAATAGTAATATAGTTACAATCACCTTGTACCAATTGGTGGCAAAATGTAATAGTACGTAATACTATTGCTGGCTATTTCTAGCTTCTTGTAAGAATGATGAAATAAAAGCTATCATGTTATAAAAGCTATCATGTTACGTTTGTTAATTATATAATGGTACGTGCCATAACACTTTTCCGTTGGTGTTTCTTCTCATTTTTCTTTTTAATCAAACTCCTATCCTTGTCTCCATCTAATTAGGTATAAGTGAAAACAAAGATAAGAGATTTATATTAATCTGAAAAATTGATGAGTCAGGATCATATAGTTCACTGAGAATAAGATCATAGAAATCCTGGGCAATAAAAGTGCCCGTAACTTTGACTCTAGTTTCTACAATCATGCAAATAAAATTCATTCATGCATTCGACAAGTTAAACTGTTTGTAAGTCCTATAATGTTCAATTGAAAACATTGGAATCTTGAAAAAGTTATTTACACATTTGATTAGAGAAAATTGAGAGAGTTCATAAAGTGGTCTGCGCCATTAAATCTAACACAAACAGCACATATTACTTTTGACGACATGCTCGTATAGTCATAAGTCCATATAGTCATAAAAATGTCATATGACATGTTTAATCCAACAAATGCTATAAGTACTTTTGATATGTGTCAAAAGTCTTTCTTTTTTAGTCAATCGAAAACAGCTTAGACGAAAACACATTTTGCCAGTACTATCCGTGCATCCGATCAGATTCTACCATATAAATTCAAACGAAACGATTAAGAAGAAAAAAAAAAACATAACAAAGGACACTTGAAACATATGGATGACAATTACATTCAAACGAAAAGAAAATCTTACATACTAATCAAGTTCTCACATACTAATGACATGACCATCAATCCATAGCAAGTGATCTATGGTGATTTCTGATACATTTATTCATACTTTCCAACTACACAAGTAATAATACTTACTTAAACACATAACATATAATTAAAACAATAGCCACTATATATGAATCCATGGCCACTTCCAGGATATCCTCTCATGGCAATGGTATTATACCTCCTGCACCAGATCCCAATCCAGTTCCTGCATTAAATGCAAAACCGAGTCCTCCACCTCCAGGTCCGAATTCTGGATATTTAGCGACATTTACCTCATTTTTCGTCTCGGATACCTTTTTTTGTAACAATAATCTCACATATGAACGTTAGGCGTAGATGTGGCAATTTGAGCCCATATTTAGTAAATTAGCTCATTTTACCCACATGTTAGTGAGTTGAGTCGTCATATTTCGATGGGTAAATATGAGCAAGCCTCTCTTTAACCCATAAAAATATGGTAAAATATGGGTAAAATATGGGTATCCATATAAGAACACACTAGACCCAATAACAACTCATTTTGAAAATAAGAAATTTCTTTCTTACTTCCCACCCCAACCCTTACCCCACCACCCACCCCACCATGCCCCCCCACCCCACACATTTTTTTTATTTCATATATTTTATTTTTCTTTTATAAAAAGCTTAATAAAAAAAGGAGAAATTTTTTTCTTACCTCCCACTCCGATCCCTACCCCCACCCCCACCATATCCCCCCCCCCCAAAAATTCAATTTCATATATTTTACCTTTATAAAATTTTATAAAAAATGGAAAAAAAAATTCTTACCCCCACCCCACCCCTCCACGACCCCCCCACCCCACAAATTTCAATTTCAAATATTTTACTTTTATAAAAAAAATATATAAAAAATGAAAAAAATTTCTTACCCCCACTCCACCCCTCTCCGACCCCCCCCCCCCCCAAAAAAAATCAATTTCAAATAATTTACTTTTATAAAAAATGGAAAAAAAAATTCTTACCCCCGCCCCCCCCCCCCCCCCCCCCAAAAAAAAAATTTCAATTGTCATAGATATTACTTCTATAAAAAATTTATAAATAATGGAAAAGAATTTACGGTCCCCACCCCACCCCCCCCCTACTGCTACCTCCACCCCCCCCCCCCACACACAAAAAAAAAATCAATTCCATATATTTTTACTTTCATTAAAAAATTATTAAAAAAAAAAAATTCATACCTCCACCCCCACCCATCCCCCAGAAATTTATATGAAAAAATTAATTTAACTTGCCAAAAGAAAAAAAATTATAAACATACACTTGAAGTAATAGTCCACTTCTATAATATAGGTTAACCCATAACCAACCGAGCCATTTATCACCCAACCCATACTTATCCACATAAAATATGGGCGGTTTGAAACCCAACCCACTTTTGTTCAAATCATTTTCAACCAAACCAAATCCAACCAAACCCACCCATTTGCCAGCCCTAGTTAGGTGGATAGTTACGATGATCCTTTTATCTTGGGATAATAGCAATAAATTCTAACTTTCGTTGAACCTTTTATAGAAAATATGTTACAGTTCGACGGATCAAAAGTGCACATTTCAATTAATTGAAGGTTAAATTTACTTAGGTAGAAATTACAAGAACCAAAATAAGAATTTGTAAATATTTGAGGCATTAAATTTCCTTTTTATCTTTCTGGAATATCTAATAGTTCAAAACAAAAGTAAATGCAAAAATAAACCGTGTCCATATCGCACAAAGATGTCGATCATAACCATAACTACATATTTCTTCTTTTTCATTTATATGACGATATTTGCTAGAAACAAATTAGTGTTTGAAGAATTGATACTAACAGTGTAAAAAATATTTGATGTAGCATCTGATGTTATCACCAAAAATAGCCAAAACAAGGCCTAGAAGCATCAATGCCTTTGATCCCATTTTTTTTTAGTTGAAACTAAAAATAAGCTATCACTATTACTTGAGTTGTGATAGTTGAGAATGTAATTTTGCTCTATTTATATCATCATTTTGTGAATTTTTTTGGAGGCGAATATTGAAGATTACATTAATGCAATACCTGAAAAAGTTTTAAGTTAATTAGCAGCTACTTAAATAGATGGATTTTAGACTCGAGTTTTTTCATTAAGCACCTACATATAGCGAGCTTTATATGAAATAAATATTGCAGTTTTCTGTAGGGCAATATATTATCTGGTTCAGAATTGAACATATCATTGCAGATTTTTTTTTTTTTCATGGCAAAAGGAACAGAGAACCTGTGGAATTGTATAACCTAACCTAGTCTGTCCGAGTTATTAAATATTATCTCTTGAATATATTACTTTCTGTTACAATTTATATGAAGGTGTTTGGACTATGAGGGTAATATTTAATTTTGACCAAGAATTCGGGTATAGATTCTTTAAATATTTAATAAAATTTACATATTTAAATATTACACAAAAAATACTATTAGTCAAAATACCTAATAATTCAAAATGTTTTTACAAAAGTTTGAAAAGATTATAATCAAAGAACAAACTGTTTGACTCTCCAAATAGTAACACATTCACATAAAGTCTTGAGTTACTAGTGTTAGCAATTTACAAAATAATCTTGTAAAACAATCATCCTATTATTAAACGCATAATAATCAATGTAGCATCATTCAACGCATAACAAATTTCATATTACTTATAATAACCAAATGATGGTTGATGAACAACTTATATATATTGAGTTGTTAAATGTACAGAATCCAACCTTCATGAGTTTGAAGACTTAGCGGATTCGTCTACGAACAATCATCAAGAGAAAATAATATATATATATATATACTAATTACAAATCAGGTGTCTAACAGAGAATTAAACATGGGGTTCAAGTTCTTGATCAAATTTCGTTGAAAAATGAAAAAGAATGTTTTATTTCTTGATAGCTTGAGCAGTAATGAGAGGTGGTTGGGTGGCTGATCTAGGATGACTTTTTCAACTCTACTGATACGTGATAAGTCTCTCTCATGTTTTTAATTCGTAGGCCAGAAAATACGTACGTGTCTTTTCGAAGCTGTACTAGACTTTTCCACTTACAGATAACTAGACTTTTCCTCTTATGGATAATTATCTCTAATTTGCAACTTGGCAGACCTAATAGAGCTAGACTGAACAAATACCAACTAGATCTACTTGTAATGGGCTGAATATTGACCTTTCTACCCGTAATTACAGATTTTGAGTTCAAAGTTCTAGAATTAGAAAAAAGTCATGATACGGAGCGTTTTTCCTTAACAATCTTACGCAAGATATAAAATTTGGACTAGTCGACAAATCAGGTGTCTAAAGCACAATTAAACATGAGTTCTTGATCAAATTTCGTGAAAATTCAAAAAAACTTTTGTCCTAACTTGTAGTTGTATATATATTAGGAAGTTTAAAAAAGTATCTATAAATATTTGATTGTGAACTCTCTCATTATCAATTAAGGTATTTATAAGAATCTATAAATTTCAAATCATGGATTTGTTTATCCGCTTATCAAGATAATTCCGATCTAATTTGCAGTCTTTTTTTTTTAAAAAAAAAAAAAAATAGACTCTACAAGTAGGGGAGAGGGATTGTGGGGTATATAGGAGGGCCTAGAATTTTAAAGCGCCCATTGAAAAAGAATAGTGTTAAAGTAGATATGCCGTTATGGCATTTACGGGTCGTTTGGTGTATGGCATAACGAGTTCACGATATCAAAAACTCTTGTCCTAATTTTTTATATATATTTGGTAGAAGGTATAAATTTATTTTGGGATAAATTTATTACCTTATACCATTTATAAGAATATAAAATGCATCCCAACTTAAAAGATGGGATATCCGCGGATCTTAAATTCCGCATTATTTTATACCATCTTTTAGAAAAAATAAAATAATAGACTCTACAAGTAGATGGAATAAATTAATCCTAGAATTATAATTGAATAATAGTGTTAAAGTAGATATGCCGTTATGGCATTTAGAGCTTCTGGCTGTCTCAAACTTATATACACTTGTGAGGTAAAGAACTTGCAATATTTAGTGCATTTTGGCCCATAGATCTAACCTATCGACGACTCTCGAAACTTATCAAAATTTTAGTTAGTGTTTACAGGTACTGTTTTTACAAACGCCAAGTGTTCACTGGATAGAATTACTGAATTATATGTCTAAATGAGAACTTTTGACAAGTTTAAAAAGTCATCAATGTATTCTGTATGCCTAAATTTAATATAACGAGTAGTAGACGGCGACGGAGCAAGTATGGGAAGTACAAGTTCGATAAAATTCAATAACGTTGCTCCAAAATTGTAAATTTGTTGAGAAATTATTTATTTATGTATATATAACAAATTTCAGAATCTAAAAACTTCATATTCTGTATGATTATATTAATATATTTTGTGAACTCAATTGTGAAGCCAAGACTCTTCATCACTCTCTTCACTTGCCAACCAATACTCCATAAATGTATCCTGTGTGTCTGTTCCCTCACATGAATGTCCTTCCTTTCAATCTTACTATAAATAGAGACCAATCATGCATCATTTTCTTCATCCTACAGTCTCAAGTTTCATTACTAAGCTTGGGTACAAGAACAAAAAAGAAGATGAATTCCAAGGCATTTCTGTTTCTTGGCCTTTGTTTGGCTATTTTTATAATGATAAGTTCTGAGGTTTTAGCAAGGGAGTTGACTGAGACTTCCACCACTATAGAGGAGGACTGTAAGATTATTTTCTCCTTTTTATCTTTGTCTCTTTGAAAAATTAGGTTTCCTCTCTCATTACTTGGCATAAAATCTAACGTTTGGCCAAGCCAGTGGGGAAATATGTTATCTCCTTAGTACGTTTATGTCCTTTCTTTTTATCAAGTTAAATTATTTAACCTTTCAAATTGGTGGTGAATGTGCAATTTGTAGTAAAGGTCATATTATTTCCACTAAAACGAGTACTTAAAGTTCCATGTTTGTATTCACTAATGCTAGCTTGATCTAGACTTACCAAAATTTTCATTTTCATGTGCCCTGAACCTATCAAATACTATATATAATTGTGTTTGTATCATGAAAAAGAGTATATAAATAAAAGTAAATGATTTAACTTATATAAACTTCTACTAGCTAACAACAACAACAACAACAACAACATATCCAGTATATTCCCACAAGTGGGTCTGGGGAGGGTAGAGTGCATGCAAACCTTACCTCTACCTTGGGAGGTAGAGAGGCTAGCCTCGGCTCAAGAATTTACGTTGTATACACCATTTTAAAGAAATTTCACACCTAACTAACTTGTTTTATTTTCAACATTACAGATCCCGCATTTTAAATAGGCTTACTGTAGATATCACTTGAGTAATTTGATAGTGTAAAGAAAATTCTTTACCCTAACGATATACTATATATATATTACTTAGTCTAGTGTAAAATAGTTTCTAGATTATATGTGTTTCATTATTAACTTGTTGTAGGCTTGTGACAACAACTTGGTCTTATTTAATTTTCAGATCACTAATTTCACTTTTTATGAACATAAGTAGCTACTTACTACTATCTTTTAAGCAACCTAAAATTGTGAAAACTTTTACACTATCCGTGTGCAGGACTTAAACTGGTAAGATTATTGATTAAACCAAAAATGTTATACTACTAATGCAGCTAAGAAATCTGAACACAAGAATGAAGTACATGAAGCCCAATATGGAGGATATCCCGGTGGGGGATACCCTGGTGGTGGCCATCATGGTGGTGGTGGATACCCCGGCGGCGGTCGCCGTGGTGGTGGATACCCTGGTGGTGGCCGTCGTGGTGGTGGATATCCTGGCGGCGGTCGAGGTGGTGGTGGTGGTAGACGAGGAGGATACTGCCGGTATGGTTGCTGCCGCCGCGATTACCACGGTTGCTATAGGTGCTGCTCCTACAAAGGTGAAGCCATGGATAAATTCACCCAAGCTAAGCCTCAAAACTGATCATCGTGTGCAGCAATATTGTATTAAAACTTTTGTAATGGCAAAGATGTAATATGGTAACGCTCTTGCTACTGTAGAGCTTGCTATAATTAAGAAGTATGAATAAAAGCCATCTTAGCTTGTTGTAACGTTTGTTATCCAATGGCGTTAGCCCGTTTGAATTGGCTTATAAGTTGCCTATAAGCTGTTTTAAGCTTTTTTGAGTGTTTGGCTGGTCAGTTTAAAGCCATTTTGTGCTTAAAATAAGTCCAAAAAATTAATTGGGTTTGTTTGGCTTAACTTATCTAAAGCAGCTTATAAGCTGTTTCCAGCTTATAAGCTGCTTTTTTTAAGCCCATCCAAACAGGCTCATAATAGTTTTCCTTGGTTTAGTTTCTAAATTAATGTAGTAATGTTTCTTCTACTTTTAAGTTATAGTGAGCGCAAGAATATTTATACACTCAAATCACTAATTTGATAATTACAAGTAAATAGCTTGATAAGTATTAATTGGTAATCTTGCAAAGACGGTAACCAACCTGCTATAATTACATGTTAAAATTCATTGATAGTGCAAAAACATCTTTACACTGTAGTATATAACTTTTAACCTAAAAGAATTAACTCAAATTCAAAGGAAAATATGAGAGCACTACTCTCATCAACTATATGCAAGAAAGTTGACTTTCAACGACCAATTCTTAACAAAGGAACATGAATCCGGTCGTTAAACGTCAATTTTCAATTTAATATTACGACGGACTGGACGTTAAAAATATTAGTATGCCGTTGTTAATAATTAAAGAAAGGCGCTATAATATATGTTTCCCTCCTTATTTTCACATCCAAAAACAGAGATACACTTAAGCTACGTCTCTTCTGTTTCCAGTTACACCCACCAAATCGAGATACACCAACGTGCGTCTCTGTAGGTTTGTTGAAGGAAATTCAGTTGTACAACTGCATTTGTTAAAAGAAAATCAGTCTTCTCTTCTTACTGCTCATCGTCGCCTGCGTCTGGTCGCTGCGACTGTAATATCCGGATATATTCTTGGAGTTTCCTTCTTGGCAAGGTTATTTTTTGTTGTTTTAACTATGAATTGCTTTGTGGAACCCCTTATTTTGCCCAATTCGGGGTTGACGCTGTATAATTACATTTAGGGTTCTTTATTTTTTCTTTTTGGGGTGTACTATGTTGTATGTACTGATGATTATTATTGAATAAATTTGTTAATCAGATCCTTACTGAGGAATTGATGATTGTGGAATTGAATTCTTTTAGTATTCCAATGATCTGGTTTTGAGTTTTTTGATGGCTGATTTCGTCTTGTTTTTAGACATTCAAGAATTTTTAATATGTGTGCTTATAGTGGGTTTTGTGGAATATAATATTGGAATAACACGGGCATGATAGATTATTGTTGTCAATTATTTTTCTTTTGATTGAGTTCAACAGAAGCTTTGTTTTTTAGTTTTGCCGCTGATTTTTTTTTCTTCTTATTTTCATACATTCAATTTTTTTATTGTGCGCGCGCGCTTATATTGGGGTAGTATTTGAGTCATTTTAAGACTGGAAAGAACTGGGTATGGTAGATTATCGTTATATTATTTTTGTTTTGACTCAGTTCTTTTAGTTATTCCAATGATCTCTCTGATTGTCAAATATATCGGGACATACCTTCTATGATTTTGGGTCAATGTTGAATATCCCACTAAAACCAAGTTCAATGCTAGAAGTATCCTATTGGTTTGATTTATTCTCATCAAATTAAGGTCCAGTTGAGCACTGCCTCTCCAAGGTTTGTAAAATCATCTTTTTCGTAATTTCAATTTGCCATTGCATTTGCTGAAAAGGACAAAATCTCCATCATCCTTGAAGAGTGTAATTCTACCTTATAATATGATACACATATGTTGGTGTGAACTGCATCATTTAACATTTCCTCGTTCCTGCTTTTCTCTATTTCTTTTATTGTTCAGGTCACGACAAACTTAAGTTGTTGCACTAATAAGAGAATATCAATCCACAGTCAAGGTGAACCCAAAATACTGTTTGATAGCTTAATTAAGAAAATGTTAGATGAACAAAGAAACAAGAAGAAAGAAAACTTAATAATGTCTGTAGTTGGTGTAAGATTTTTAATAGAATTATTTTTACTTTTTTTCATCCTATGTTTACTTAGATACTGTAGTTGCCTTTTAGGAATATACTTAGATAAATTTTCTCTACATTTACAATGCAAAATCACGTTTATCAGGGCCAGAGAGCTAAAATGAGATGAAAATATTTACATGATTATATTTTTAGATCTGCAAAAAATAGATGATCTCTCTATATGGACTGCAATTAGCCTTATCTGCTGCATAGTGCTTACAGCTGCTGCTTCTTGCCTTAGCTGCTGGACTATTGTAACTTGTATTGTTGCCTTAGCTTGATAGCTTCTGCTTAGTGCTTACAGCTGCTGCAGCTTCCTTCTTTAGCATATGATCAAAGTATTGATAAAATAAAGTGTATGTGATCTTTTACATGAAAAATGATCCTTGATAACTATGTATGGGTTCGATGATATACCCCTTTACGTTTGCTGTCAAGTTAACGAGAAATTCAACTTAGACAGAATTTGGAGATGAATGGTATCTCCAGAACACTCATTCGCTTGTTTAGAGTTTTTTAATCTTGATGATGTGAAGTTGACACTTCCATGCTTATAGGCAGTGAATATATTGTATATGTAGAAACAATGCAGTGGGCCTCTCTGTTTGAGAATGAAGCAATCTGTCTTCTCTTATAGAAGAGTATGTCAGTTACTCGGACGATTGTTAGCTTTTATATATTTTGTGGCTGCTACAATATATGAGAAAAAATTTCTCGAAGTTTCTTCATCTGAATTCGTACTGCTTCGGCAATCACTTCTACATTTATGCGATGGGAAGTTTTAACTGAAGACTTACAGCTGTGCGCACCCAGATCCAAGATCACATCAGATTTGGCTTAAAAATTCATAGATTATATCTGTAACCAATGTGAAATTAAATTTTCTTTTCTAAACTTTCATTTACCAAAATTATGGTACAAATACAACAACCCGCTAGGGTAAAGGCAGTGGCATGAGTTTCTTTCAAGTATTGAACAAAAAGGACGTTTTCAATACCTTTACTTAGTTCAGGTTCAAAATAGTCAATGTAGTGGTATAATACACACTGCACTTTCTGCTTTGTTTTGTAGGGGCAAGTGTATATACCTGTTTTTTCTCAAAAATAAATGTTTCCTTCCACGCTTGATTCTTTTGAGTAAAACATAGTTTAAGCACTTAATGTTTTTTATAATTCCAATTTTAATGAATTGAAAGCCTTGATGTGCACTCATCTTTGGAACTAACTAGCTTTTCATAAGTGACTTAAATATGTACTTTAACTGGCTGTTGCTTTTCTCCTTTTCCCCACCTTTTGGTGAATTCTCCTTTAATTTACCATACAATGTCTTGTGAAAATACCAAGCAAAGACACATCTTAACTCAGTATTAGATGTTGTTTTAAGGTCACATGTTTAGCACATATGTTCAAGACTGTTGTTGCCTTAGTTACTGCGGACAACTGCTGCTGCTAACAGCTGTTGAAGTGCTGGTTTAGGGCCATTATGTGTTTAGCTGTTGTTGTATAATAATGTGTCTTATTCTGAATCTTTCTTTTGTTAATTGGTATATATTAAGAGGAAAATGAGTAGATTGTTTAAAGTTGGGAATTTATTCTGCAGTCACAAAACACATAATTGTGTTAAAAGAAGAACTCCAGCCTTCTCTCGTTACTACTCATTGCTCATCGAACCTGCTCGTCTATTGGTCTGGCTCTTGTCAACTGCTACTAATAAAAAAGACACCTTGTTCGAGAGTTCTTCTCATCAAGGTAAGTTTCTGCTTTTGTACGTGTATTAATGATTTGGTTCTATGGTGCTTCTTATTTCTCTATTCTTTTTTTTTTTTCCCTTTCACTTATGGGTTGTTGGTGGTGGTGTTACTAACTAATTGTGCATCGGGCAATTTGTTGCCGAGCATGCTCTTTCTTCTCGCACTATCTGTTACCTCTTTCACTTCTTGTTGTAATTTTTTATTGAATGTAACTATACAATGGCTACTGGATGGACTGATATTTACACCAAAACAGCTCCAAAATTCTCTGAAACACATACAAATAGAGGAGCATTTTTCTTTTGTCGTTGAGAATAGTGTAGCTTCATACATCTATTATCTAAATTCCTCTTGATAGACGCAATTCTTCTTTTTTCGTTTAAGAAGCAACGCTTCATATGCCAGCTTTCTAACTTCCTCTCGATTGAAAGTATGTCACTTAGCAAATAGTCCCAAGTATGCTGCTCTTGGTTGTCTTTAGAAATCAATTCCTCCATGGCTGTATCTTTTCAGTGTTCATCTTTTCCATTAACGACTTCTAGGTTCGGCCTCTTACTACTAATTCACAAACAATTGTCTGCTTTCTTCATTTTTCCTGACCCAGTTTATATGATTGATCTTCAGAGTTTCTGCTCTGCTACTATTCGTTCTATCTATTTTTCCCGTTAAATCCTCAAAGATATCTATCTCTAGCAAATCGACTTTGTAAGTTTGTCTCTGTTTACTTAGCATAAAAGTAATTATCTGCTGAAACTTCTTATGAATCACTATATGATCAGTTGTGATGTTTTTTTTGGTTTCAGGTATTCTTAAGTTGAAGTTATCCTCATTTAAGTTTAATATACAGAAATTAGTTTTACGCAATTTGACGCTCCTCGGTGAGCAATCTCACTCTCCAGGTACAAGTATTGAGATCACCTAGCAATTAGCATAGGCCCTTCTTTACATAAATCTTCATCAAGAGTTGTATATATCATGCACATTTTATCTTGCAGATACTCTGTTGTTTTTAGAAGATTATTAGCATATGATCAAAATCCTTCCTGAAGACTTGACAATTCATTCTATAATGCATGATTATTCTTCTCCCCTCTCCATTTGGCTCCTGAAAATACAAATGCTTCATGCTATATAATTGATAAAATAACAAGGGGGTCATCACCAGGTGCCTTTTGTGTCCTGATAGTCTCCATTGGTGAAATAGAGATTTTTCTGGCTGCACATAGAGGGGCGGAGCCAGGTAGAGCCCTGAGGGTTCATCATTCCTTTGACGAAAAATTATGCCGTTTATACATGGTTAAAATTATTTTTTATGTATAAATAGTAGATGTGGAACCCCCTTTAGCTTCTGCGCGTGTTTATATTTTTATATTTTGAACCCGCTTAATGAAAATTCTGGCCCCGCCACTGGCTGAATATTATAGTGTGATATTAATGCAAATCTTGCATCAACTGAAGCAGACCTTTTCTGAACTCATATTGCAAAATTCATCATCATTTGGTAGTTACCAACCTTTAATATTAGTCCTTTTTTTAGAAAAAAAAATACACTTTCAAATTCTCTTAAGTTACATAACAACAATTCATCTAAGACCAATATGTTATTAACTGGACTTCTCATAATCTTGGAAGTCATAGAATAGAGGACATTGTGTTGCGGAAACTTGGAAAGTTTAGGCAATGCATCAAGTTGATTACTTCATCTACAAATGATGTGTTAATAATCCCTTACTTCTCTAATAGAGAATATTTAAAAGATTTTTTTTTTTGATTTGTTTACTGTATTAGCAATGTAGGTTTAGTTTGTTGACTCTAATGTATAGTTTGTTACTAAACAGACAAAAACTTATTTTTTTTACAGCTCAAGAATTTGAACATGAAAAACCTATCATTCAAGAAAGTAAGGAGCAAGTTGAAGTTCAAGAGCACTTTTATTTCGTTATGGGTGGTTTAAAGACGATATCTTATGTGTATATGCTGCATTTTTTCTCTTTTTAGGAATTGATAAAGATAAGTCATACAACTTGGTTATGGTATATCTTTCTTTAATTAGTTTTTTTGTATTAACAATGAAGTTATATACGAATATTAGCTATTCAGTATTTTTTCGGATGTGTCTGTGTATGAAATAATTGTTAATATTCATTAGTATAAATTTTTGTATAATGTCAAATATTTAAATGGCCATTAGCGATGAATTTGGCTATTAAAGCAACATATAATTAACGAAAGGAACTTCGGTCGCTAAAAGTACTTCTACTAGTTGAATTAGTTATTGTTGTTAGATATTTTAACGACCGGATGATACGTTAGCGAAGGGAAAATCCAGTTGTTAAAAAAGACGGCTAACGACGGGCATTTATTTTGTCGTTAAAAGCTCTTTAACGATCGGGTTGAAATCCGGACGTTAACTTTTAACGTCAAGGCTTTTAACGACTGGTGACGACTAGATTTTTTCCAAACGTTATTGACCTTTAGCGACCGGACTTGGACTTTTAAAGACCGAATTTCCCCTCGCTAAAGACCTTTTTTCTTGTAGTGATATATAAAGAGCCTTCGGGCGATAATTTTTGCTTACTCAACAAGACATTGTCTTGGAGGAAACATTATAGCACAATGGCCATGTCCATTGGCTTAAGAGACTTAGAGAAGTTAGGCAGCATGTATCTCGAGTTCATGTATTCTCGTTTTGGATTTTAATATACAAGGCAGAGGTCGCCTAAACCCCCACCATGAAGGTGGCTTTGAATTAAATTTTTTTTTTTATCAAATCTCTTAATTTAAAACAAAAATTATTAGTGATCGATATCATGTTGTCCATCTATTCTCAATCTCGCTCTAATTACCTATTTTATCCATCCTAGTCTCGTTTAGGGCCTGTTTGGAAAGTCACCTGGTAATTGGATTTGGTGTAATTACTAGGGTATTAATTACACAGCCTAGTAATTACACAGTAGTATAATTACAACGACCTGTTTGTTTGTCATAACGTAATTACAGTGTAATTACAAGCGTGCTGTTTGGTTGCACAAGGGTAATTACACAGTCAGTTTAATTTAAAAATAAAATTTAATTATAAAAAATTTAAAAAATATTGCCTTTATAAATGATATTAAATTAGTTATTTAATAACACATTGTTTCTTGAAAATATATTAATTAATAATCATATATTTGTAACTAATATTGTAAAAAATAATTGATAGATTTTTCAAATTAATATTTAATTTTAATTAATTATAAAACTTAAAAGAAGACTTTTTTTGTGAGAACGTCATGGATTGGACGTTTGACAAAAAAATAATATTAATAAATATAATGCCATAACATTATTCAAATGTTTGACATTAAAAATCAATCAAAGGTAAGTGAAAAATAAACAACATGCAACATGAAAGCAAATAACTTAAAATTGGAAATTAACCTAAATTCAAAATCCAAAAGAAAAAGTTCAATATAATACTCTTATGTCAAATTCCAACATTACATAAGTTCCAACACAACTTAAGTAAATAATTCAAAAGAAAGGAAAAATATAAGTCTATAACCTCATTCACAATGAAATTCTACTTTAATAACGTCACTCGTTATATGTCAAGTTTGTTAATGACTCATTCTTTCCAATATTAAGAGGTGTAGTTTCAAATATTAGAATAACACGGTTATGCTAAATGAATAACATAAAAAAATAAAAATAAAATACGAGCAATTACATGAAACCACAAGAATTAAAGATTGGGAATGAGAAGAAAGAAAATGAAAAATAAATAATATAAAAAGAAAAATACATTTTAAAAAATAAAAATAATTAAAAATTAAAAATTAAAAAAATAAAAATAATATAAATAAATAAAAATTAAAAATCAAAAAATTTAAAATAATAGAAACAAAAAAAAAATTAAAGTAAAAAAATAAACAAACTAAAAAGTAACCCTGTAATTACAGTGTGTAATTACACCCAATTCTCAGTCCCCCCATGAGAATTGGAGAGTGTAATTACACCGCCAAATTACACTCAATTCCCACCTGCTTGTGTAATTACTTGATCAAACAAATGTACGTAAATGTAATTACACCCAATTCCAATTACCTGGGTGGCTTTCCAAACAGGCCCTTAATTTCATATACGTGATAATATCTTTCTTTTTTTGTGTAGATTGTTTTAACAATTTGTGTTGTATTTCAGAGGTTATTAGACCAAGCTAGCCCCCTATGTTTTGTTTAACTTGAAAATATATACAACACCCCCAGCCCCCCCAAGAACCCTTTCTTGTTTAATTTTAAAGAAAATCATGTAATATTGCAATGCCAAATAAGTTTAAAATCATTAATGTAATAGAGGTCGAAGCTTATAATGCAAGGGAAGAATGTCCAAACAATCTTTACGACAACAAAGTGTTATGTTGTCGGGAAGAAGGGAAGATGCAGAGCTAGTTGATAAAAATTGCTCTCTAATTATGGAATTGCTTAGAAGCAGGTTAAAAATTTAAATTTAACAGGTTCACTGTTTTAGGTTCTCATTACACCTTTGAAATTATGGATTCAAAATTTAGAAATCTTAGTAATTTATCATGTATATAATGTCCATATTGAAAACATTAGGTTCAATTGGACCCATTAATTATACGCTGCATCCCTCTGCTTATGAGTGGTTAAGAGCCCTAATGTCAATTCGAGTTCTCTAGAAAAAGAAAAGGTCAAAGCATGAAATTATTAAGTAACAAAAATATGATAAATTTAGCGAAATCTAGAAAAAACAGAAAGTGAGACAACTTCCAAAAAGTTACATGAAATGTAACGAAAATGCAACTTTTGTATCCATAGGATTTTTTATTTTATTTTTCCGTTAATCTAACTGAAAAGGGATTACATAAACTGTAGGAAGTACACAACATGTTACTTACAGAAATGAAAAAAGAAAATCAGAATCTACAAGTAACCGAACCCAAGTCTTACGTATGTTTCCTTGTAGGTGTAAACATTAATGATTAGTTTTTAAACTGTGGTTAATTTCTCTAACTTTTTACAAGTCACATGAGCTTTTGCTTTTTCTGTTAAAAAAATTATAGTGCCTTTTAATTGACTTGACCATTATTTAGAGCTTAATTGGTGGTTTAGAAAGCTTAAATTCTTGGAGTCTTTCTTCTATTATTAATAAATTAATTCCGTGATGAAGTGGGATTTAACTTTTAAGAATTTCAGTAAAAGGGTCAAAGTTTGAAGACTTTGGTTGTTAAAATTGGCATCTCATTGTCGTCTACATTATAATGGCAAAGAACAGATGAGTTCACGCTGAATAAGTCTATCAAGGGGTAAATTAAAGCAAAATGCTCCCTACCAAGTTCTTCGTATCGAGGCCTAAACCAGAACCTCAGCAAAATATTTAATTAAGGTTTGAGGAATCTCAACTATCCCACCACACATATCTTGTTTGATGGTCAACTCAAGATTTTCAATATATATATATATAACTATTTTTTAAAAGTCATCTTTATTAGTACTATATTAAAAAAAAAAATATCTTTATATTTCAGTATCATCTTGAGTTAGTTTCAACATTCAGATGTTGAAAAACATTCTTAATTATTTAGTATTCAGATCATAATCCTTAATTTTAATCTTAATAAGAACATATGAGGTCTAAGTAACACAATATTACCATCTTTATGATACATATTCTCCGTGAATCACGTTAGTGTAAAGCAAGCCTTCATGATGCATATACTAAGTAATATAATAATACATTATTTGACCCCAAATTAAAGGTAAAAGCTCTTCATGAAGTTACGTCTATTTATAAATAAAATAAAATGTTTTGGACGACTTTAAAGTACGTTTTCATGGATCGAGTCTTTCTTTTCTCCCTTTTATTCTGATTGTTGCATGAGGCATTATTCAGTTCTATAAATAGGGGAGAAATGCATGTCTTTTCTCATCAGGAAAAAAACTTGAAATTCCAAATAGCTAGTAAATACAATCGAGTTTAATTTGTTAATCAAAATGGTTTGCAAAACTAATATTTTTGTTTTCCTTCCATTGGTTATTCTGCTAATAATATCCTCACAAATTGGGGCAAGGGAGATGAATTCTGAGGCGCCTGCTCCACTGACCCAAGGTTTATTTACTTTCCCGATCTATTAATTATTTTTCATTTTAACATTTCTAGCAAAGCTGTTATTTAAAGAAAAATACGTTTATATTTTCTTTTAATTTTCCCTTCTCTTAAAAAATATCGACACACAAATTAAGTTCCTCCTTTAATTTAGGTTAACCTAAAACTTATAATACTCAAAGGCGGATTCAAGATTATAGGTTCCTATATCGATTTCAAGTTTATATATATATATATATATATATATATATATATATATATACGGAGCTACGATTATGCTTATGCGTTCAACATAATACATTAGTATGGCCCAGGCCCGGTATTTATGTTTAAAAAATCCACTTGATATCATATATGTATAAATAATTTATTCATAACCTAGTAGTAAGCTTCTTTTTCTAGAATTCAGTACTCATAAACTCAAAATTCTAGTTTTGCTACTATTTACTGAGTCTGAGCAAAAGTTATTGAGAGTTTACGTGAACCGATAGATTGTGCTCTAGATCAGCCACTGTTAATACCGATGGCGGAGTTGAAGAGAAGCCAACGAGTATCTCCCTTCATCGAAAATAATACAGTGCAAATAGGGAAAACAAAATATCTTTTCGTTGTATATAAAATGTAATCCCATGATCACGTGCATGAGAGAAGATATTAGTACAGTGGTAAAGAGGTTCAAGAATTGTTTTATTCCATGTTTAAATAGATACTGGGTGGACACTTTAACAATTTAAAAAAAAAAAAAAAAATTGTATGAATTTCTGTTTCCGCTACTCATGACTAATAAGAAACTCTACATAAATCTTTTGATGCAGCAATGAATGGAAACAGCACTAATGAGGCCAAGGGGGTGTTGTTACACCGCCATCATTTACTGAGAAATCTTGGTAGAATAATCAGAATTGGCAAAGTGATATATTGTAACTATTGCTCAACTTGTGACGGCCTTTGTGGCTATTGTTGTGTCTAAAGCTATAGTCCTTAATTAAGACTATGTACTTGTATTGGTGTGAGTTTGAGAATAATAGGAAAGTTATGAATAGAGTCCCTATTCACTTTCCTCTAGTTAATTACTGTGATAGTTTGTATTTTGTTTTATTTTGTTTGGTTTGGTTTGGTCCTTGTGTTGCAACTTGCAACAAGTCTTGGTCAACATGTGTTGTCTTGTAGTTTTTAAATTTTGTGGTACGGTATGTACTTACTATCAATTGGTGAAAAGAAACTAATGTTTATGTACCAAGTGGATATTCATCTTTGGCTTGATGTGAACAGAAGTCAGAATGGGGTTGAGTAGTTATTGTTTCCTGGGAAAAGGGCAAACAAGTTATGGAAAATATAATAAATAATATGTCCGTTTGTTGACGGATTAACTCGGATTTGTTCCTTTACTATAAAAAAATAGTAGTAGAAATTTGCCCTTTATTTGAATGTGGTAGTTGGAAATATGACCTAACGGTTAGTAAACTAGTTCAGATTTACCTCTCAAAACTAATGGAAGTCACTTCTTTCTGATCAACCCTTCTATTTTAGGGTCAAGGGTTTATTTGACTTTTATTTTTTAAAACGGCGAGAGGAAGAGCAAAAGAATAGATTGTTTTAGAGCTAGGTCTGAGCGAGTATGGTTATTAAGTTGTTCCACATTTGTAAGGGTGAATTTTTTGTCTTCTTATATGGTCTTGAGCAAGATTCGATTCTCACGACCATCTATTATCATATAAAATTTCTACGTATATTTGGTGCATGAAAACAATTCGTTGCCGACATGCGAGAGACAAGGTCAACTGAAGCCTAAAGCCACCAAAGCAGTGGCTTTAGGCCCCAGATATATTAGGGCCCCAAAATAATTTGTATTATATATACGATTTAAAAAAAAATTATATATTTATTATTGGTGATAAATAATTTTCTGGATCATTTTACTGTCAATTATTACATTTTTTTTATGACATAGGAACCCGTTACGACTACCCTTCGGGTGTGCACGGGAGGTAACTTTCAAATTTCGTGTAATACAATTATTACACATATATATTTTCAAAGTTTATGCTACTTTTTAGAAATATGATTGATGTAACTACAGTTAGAGGTTGTAGTCAATTAAATTTATAATTACTTCCTACCTTGTAATATGGTTTAATTCACATTAACTTAAATCAATTCTAGTTTATAATTTTGTCTTGTAAGATCTTCTATAACTCTTTGAGTGCCTTTTTAGATATTTTTCAAGCTCAAGCTAGGTAGATTAGTAAACAATTAGAATAGAAAAGACATTATTAAGCCTTTAAATATTTTTTAAGACATAATAGTCACTGACGTTTTTAGTCTATTTTTATAGTTAAAGTGATACGAAAATATTTATATGTAGAAGATGATACTCTTACTGGCATGAACCCTGAAGTCTTACTTCTATTTTTAAATGTTTCCATTGCTTATAAAATAATTTTGAAAAGTTTTTTGTAACAATTGCTTGAACTAAAAAAAAAAAAAAAAACTACATCGATGAAATGATCGTAACACAGAATATAAGACTCGTGATTCAGTTAATGTCTCATGAAAAATTACACGAATTGACTATATCGTCAACTGAAAAAAAAAATACACTTTACTAAATAAATATAAGGCCTCCTTTTAAATTCTGAGGCCACCGGCTCTCTTGAGCCGCCCCTGGCGAGAGATCATGTTAAAAAATGTCATTAAATAAATAAAACTATATACTATCTAATGAGATAGTCACATAATTCAACAAACATCTTGAGATAGTCACACAATTCAACAAACATCTCCGAGACAAATCGAACTCCACGAAATATGTCTTGATTAATAATCAGGGGCACCTCTAGAGTGTCGTCCATGGATTTACATGAACTCAACAGCTTTTTACTCAATATTTCTATGACTTTGACACAAATTATTGTTATATTTTAATTTGATGTCATTGTAGAAATTCATTAACTCGAAATAAAAATGAGTTCGAATATGTTCATAATTACCCTAAAGTTGATATTTGTCTCTATAATACCATGTGAATCACGTTTTTGAGGACTTCATAGTAAGTCTTCGTAAAGTCTTCTTATTCTCCCTTGTTTCAACTGTTGCATGAGGCATTATTAAACTTTTCTATAAACAGGGGACAAATGCAAGTATTTTCTCCACAAAAAACTTGAAACTCTCTAAATTCGATTCACTCTCTAAAAACAAAAATGGTTTCCAAAAATAATCATTTTCTTAGCCTTTATTTGGTTATTGTACTCATAGTATCATAAATTCTGAGGCCCCTGCTGCCTCACTGGCCCAAGGCTAATTAATTTAGGAAAATTTACTTATCATAGCTATCTCTAAGACCTATTTATAAATAATAATTTTCTTTTATTTTATTTACTTTTTGTAGCTAAATATTTTCTTAAATTACACATTGTAACTAGTGTCCTGTATTTCACAAATTCCTCTTTTAAATAGATTTCCTCTCACTTATCAAATATTCTATCTTCTCGCTCACCTCTCTCTCTCTCTCCCCGTTCCCTTGCCTACCCCAGATCTCGTTTCCCCTTATCCCTCCCTCCCTCCCTCCTCCATCTCCACCACCAACTCCTCCGTCAGCACCAAAAACAGTGGGTGAATTGAAGCAGGAAAAGGGTACAAACCTTATGAACATAAAATCTGTCCATAAAAACAACTCCCAAAGCTTATGTGGTATTCATACCAATAATGCTGGGTGGACACTCTAACTCAAGACGATACTGAAATATAAAGATATATTTTTTTTTTAATATAGTACTAATAAAGATGACTTTTAAAAAAAAGTTATATATATATTGAAAATCTTGAGTTGACCATCAAATAAGATATGTGTGGTGGGATAGTTGAGATTCCTCAAACCTTAATTAAATATTTTGCTGAGGTTCTGGTTTAGGCCTCGATATGAAGAACTTGGTAGGGAGCATTTTGCTTTAATTTACCCCTTGGTAGACTTATTCAGCGTGAATCAGAATAGTCGAGACAAGTGGGCTTCAAATACTAGTAGATTAAAGCAGTTGCAATATCTCCATTTTTCTGCTCCTATTTTGGAGACTCATCTGTTCTTTGCCATATAATGTAGAGAAGACGACAATGAGATGCCAATTTTAACAACCAAAGTCTTCAAACTTTGACCCTTTTGCTGAAATTCTTAAAAGTTAAATCCCACTTCATTACGTAATTAATTTATTAATAATACAAGAAAGACTCCAAGAATTTAAGCTTTCTAAACCACCAATTAAGCTCTAAATAATGGTCAAGTCAATTAAAAGGCACTACAATTTTTTTAACAGAAAAAGCAAAAGCTCATGCGACTTGTAAAAAGTTAGAGAAATTAACCACAGTTTAAAAACTAATCATTAATGTTTACACCTACAAGGAAACATACGTAAGACTTGGGTTCGTTTACTTGTAGATTCAGATCTGAGCTTATTATAAAGATGTTAGTTTCAAACATAAAATCTGTCCATAAAAACAACTCCCAAAGCTTATGTGGTATTCATACCAATAATGCTATATATAGCAACCTGATGATCTCATTGTATTATACTGTTACTTTAATGTAGTAATAGTATATTTTCTAGCTTATTTTCCAGATCTGGTCCCTTCGGCACGGCTCTGATCTGAGCTTATTATATTCCAGCATTTTCTGGCGTGCCGGCTCATATTTTCTAGCGTGCTGGCGTTTTTTGGCGTCCCTCCAGCGGGTCAGGTTAGATCTGGTCGCTTTCCGGCATGCCGGCTCAGATCTGAGCTTATTATTTTTTTGTATTTCAAACAAAGTGTATTTTATTTTCTTGTATCTACACAGTGTATTTGAAATTTTGTTGAAATACATTCAAATACAGTGAAGGTTGGATACAACTGAAGAGTGTAGCTTTTTAAATACAGTGTATTTTGTATTTTCGTCGAAGATAATACCAAATATGACTGTATTCTTCATTTTCGTCATTTTTTGAGTGTAAATAATTTCAAATACAGTCGAATACATTCAACTGATGCGACATCAGGCGGCGACTTTATTGATCTGAATTGAATACATTTAAATACAACCAAAACAAAAAGATTATCAGTATATAAATACAATGAAATACACAACTCCTTCATGTATTTAAAGGATTTATTCACTCGGTTTTTATGATACATGTATTTCACTTTATTTAAAAATATCTAAATGCAAACAAACTCCTTCGTGTATTTAATAGATTTGCTCCACTCTTTTTTTATGATACATGTATTTCACTGTATTTAAAAACATGAAAATACAATCAAAACTCCTTCGTGTATTTAAAAGATTTACTCCACTCTATTTTTATAATACATGTATTTTGTTGTATTTAAAAACACGGAAATACAGTCGAAACCACATAAAAGGTAGCTACGGTTTGTAAATTGAAAACTTGTAGCTATATATTAATAGGAACTTATAAAAGGTAGCTCTTTATGTAAGTTTCCCATTAATTTACTTCATCTATTATTAGTTATTAATTTCACTTTTAACATTTTTAAGATAAGAACAACATTAATTCAATTTTTGAATAAAATATATACATGCTGAAAGTACTTTATACAATAACAGGTTCCTACTCTATTTCTCAAGTATAGTCGTAGGGGTGGTAAAATTAGCCCACGAAAATATGGCTTCGTTCAATCCCGCCTCATCCATTTATGAGCTCAAGCCATTTGACCCACCCAATTCAAATCATTTAAATATTGGGCAGATATGTAGCTTAAATTGGCAAATGAGAAACTTTAACAAAATATTTTTAAAAAGATGAGAGGTTTAATATTGACCTGTCCTATACAAATTATATAACTATTAGAGACATAAAATACATCCTATATGGTTCTTACCCAAAAAGGAGTTTTTAACGAGATTCACTTTAAAAGATGGCATTTGCAATCTATCCGTGTTTATTTTAGTTCATCTTCATCCTTTACTGCTCTAAGAAGTTGCTGATTATTTAACTAATTAGTTTCATTATTTATGTCTGCAACAACTTCTCACATGATGAAAATCATCATCATCATACTATTCTAAAAGTGGGAAGCTCCAAATGTCAAAGTTAAAATACCAAAATGCCTCTTAAAAGTAGAACGACATTATTACCCTTCTAACCTACAATATTCTTATTACTGTATTGTACAAATAGGTAAATATATATTGTAAGTTTAGTGGACTAATATTTAATTGTAAGTTACAACTAGCAAGACAATAACTCACCAGTTACTATATGTACAATGAATCAACCTGCTGAGTAATGCACTCAAGGCATCGTGTGTGTACCTTTCTTTGATTTTGGCAGCTTCCAACAATAATTGCATATTTAATTAACAGTAATTATTTTGCGAATTGAAGTGTCTAATGTACCATGTGTTTTGCTTGTAACGGATATGAAGAGAAATCATCGGATATTTAAAGATTTTTGAGACTGTTGAGTTTTCTTCATCAATTTTAACCGTACTTCTTGGCTTAAAAACATAGATAATGACTTCCACAAGATTATTGTGTAAACCAAGTCACGAAACAATGTTTTTTTTTTTTTTCATCGATCTTCAGTAGTAACTGACGTTGCCTATTTGGTTAAGATTATAAACCGTGCTGGTCATGACATGAATGAATTATCATTCCATTATCAAGGTATGGGGGCAACGGGTTGCAAATCATCATGTTTGACTCTAAAGATTTGCCCAGAGTCAGCTTTTACTTCTTCTTCTTTTTTTTTTCTTTTTTTTAAAAAAAAAAAATTCTGTCCAATCCATTTCTAAAATCTCTCTTTATTCATTTGCAGTTATTAAGTTCTAGCATTGGCAATGGCAAGTGTGATGAGATATCATAAACAAATGGACAACACCATTCTTTATTCACAATTGCTAATCTAAGTATTGGTAGATGATGTGGGAATTAATTTCAGTTCCGGACGTGGGCTTATAGTAATGGAAGTAGCAGGCAACTCCGTGATGAAAATTTTAAAGACAAGTTATCAAAGAAAAGATAATTCACCCTTAACCTTAAAGAATCCGATAAGAGAAACTAAAGTGGAGGGTTACATGTAGTTTGTAGTTTCTATCAAATGAGGAGTTCCAGCATGTCTTTCGAGGATACACAAGCGTTGTGCTGCCAAAAGAAATCTCTTCATATATCCTTTTTGTCATTTTTGTTGATCTACTTCTTCAGATGTTTTCTTTCTTATTGCTCGGGGGAGTTGAAATATATACGTAGTTTTCGTTTGTGCTTATATGCATATTTCTTGTGTTGTATCATAATTAACTATTCAGTTGTCGCTCCATTTAGATTATTAGGATTCAGAAGTGTTGTAGATTTAATGAATGTCGTGTACTTTTTTAAAAACTAAAAGTAATATAAGTGTTATAAAGTCCAATACTACATATATGAACAATATGAAATTCGACTTTCATGTAGTGAAAGAGGAATAACCTCTTACAGAGGAAATTAACATCTAATTGCAATTGAATATAAATATGAGAGATCAGTAATTAGCTCCACCCTTTCATATCACTGATATTCATATTTTATAACAGCCTTTTTAAGTATTGATAAATTTTATAATAATGATATGGAACAAACGTGCGACGCACGTTTCCGAAAACTAATATTTTTAGTTTTGGGTGGCGGCCGGTGAGATTTGGAAATCCATAAACCTATATATACTATTTTGATATCATGTTGAAATTGCGTGACCATACATGTCATTCTAATTATTTATCGGTGAAGCGATGAATTCAAACAACATTACTATTGATCAGATCAGGGGAATCCTGAGGTCGAGGTTACCACCAGCTGCCGGTATATAAGTCAGGGGTATAGTTTGTAGTACTTGTGATACATGTACTACCTTTATTTGTCGCCATTGTACCTGTGACTGAAGGAAAATATTTATTTTATGCCTCATAAAACTGACACTAGTTGTGTGACACCTCTTTTTGTCTCACAAATTAGTGGATTCAAAGGAGTGTGATTCGAGTCTACCAATTTGGTGAGAAAAAAAGAATCTCACACAGTTAGTGTCAGTTGTTTGAGGCACAAAATAATATTTTACCTAACTGAAGCTAGGACTCGAGACTATATTACATCTCAAGAGTCAAGACGATGTACTAATTGTATGGTGTGAGTTTGAGAATAAATTAAGGGAAGTTATATGAATAGTTTCCCTATTCACTTTCCTCTAGCTAGTTAATTGCTCTTGATTAGTTTGTTTAGTACGTCCTTATATTGCAACAAGCTGTGGTCAAGTACATGTATTGTCTTTAGTCTTTTGACTTTGTACTTTAAATTCGGTGAAAAAGTGAAAATAATAGTGTTTTTGTACCAAGCTGAGTATCCATGAATGCTAGTACATTTTTTTTTTTTTTTGGTTCATCATGTGTTTGGTATCTGCTTTTTGAGCATCGATTAATTTGTATTCACCCCGTATAAGGGACACTATAAGAGTTGTTCGATAATCGCGGCAAAGATATTTGATCAATGATGCTGTCAACCAAATAATTTGTGACAATTGCACATGTTTTATAAGAGTTTGTCCTCTCATGTATGAATAAATGTAACTAAAGCTACAGGCCTTGAGACAATAGCAGTTCTCAAGACAAAGTTGTAGTGTATACTTGTATTGATGTCCGAGTGAGAAGGTAATTAAAAGGCGTTTTCAGGACGAACATGTCTTGTGTTTTTTGTTTTGTTAAGTCTTGGACCAGCACATCAAGAGAATCTACTTGTATTGGATGGTAAAATCCATTTTTACCTGACCCATATTTTACCCAACCCGTTTTTTACCAAGTCTTGGACCAGCACATCAAGAGAATCTACTGGTATTGGATGGTAAAACCCATTTTTACCCGACCCATATTTTACCCAACCCGTTTTTTACCAGTAGTAATATGGGCAGGTTGGGTTCCCAACCCGTTTTTTACCAGTAGTACTATGGGCAGGTTGCAACCCAACCCGTGTTTGTTTAACCCATTTTCTACCCGCCCATTTGCCACCACTAATCATGATGAAAGTGAGACTGAAGGAAAGTACGAATTGTCGAATACTCTTGCTAGTGGATTATTCCATGTTCAACATGTATTTACAGCAGAAATCACATATATGACACCTCTAACATGAATCCAGCATTCCCTTTCAAGCTTAGTTTTGCTTAGAACAGTTTAATAGGGTCAATAAAGGGAGAGAAATGACAATACATAGATGAGAGAAAGCAATGACAAAGCGAACAATTTTGTTAAGAATGTTCAAGTCTGTTCAACATTCAATATAAATGTATAAAAAAGTAACATTTGACCTCTATACACTATAATTTTCTGGTGAATCGTATTCAACTGGCCTCCGTCGAGCCCATGTAACTCTACCATTGGGAGAAAGTACAAACAATTTACAAGGAGTTGTTAGTGTAAATTAAAAAGGTTTTCAAATGGCTACAATTTTCCAAACCAGTAAGAGGCTGCCAAGGAGCGTCCAAGAAAATTGCGTATCATTGAGGAATAGAACTATGCATCTGCTTCTGGTAAAAATGTGGTGCAGCCTCCGTTAGCCAAGAAGGATCGATAGTAATGACATTTCGCATGTATTGTCGATCCGTTGAAACAAGCGAATGGTACACGATAAACTTCGGGTTGACCCTGTCGAATTTGAGAAAACATATAATAAACTTCAGATATGTAACAAAACATAATAACACTTCTACTTATCTTGTTTTATTTCTTCCTATTTTATCACATGTTATCCGTTAATTGGCTTTAAAGTTGGAATAAATGCAGACCCTCAACAAATTTCCTCATTTCATGATAACTAAGGGAAAATACGCCTAGTACTCCATAATATCGGCAAACAAATCAAGCTATTATATTTTAATGGAGATGTTAAATTATCTTACCTGAAAAGCACAGATGAAGGATGAATATAAACTTCTTGAGAAGTTCTGACAGTTTTATACATCCCATTGTGGCTGAATGGCTGTTTCAAAGACGAGCAACACACGTTATCAAATATGCCCAGATCAGAAAAACTTAAGGCAGAAATGATAACAGAAACGGAAAGGGAGTGTGCCTTTTAAGACATAAAAATAATTACTTATGGATTCATACTCACTTCTAAACGGGCAGCATTGGCGAAAAACCCCGCTGTAATTGCCTTCCTTACTGCCTGCAAAATGACTAATTTTAGTTACACTTATTACAGCCTAAGCTCTTCAATGACAGAGAATTGCCGCCCAAAAAAATTAAACAATTGAGTCAGCAAATTAAGTTGCCTGAATATCCCCTTCACAAGATTTCAATCCTATGCCCAACCGTTGTGTAATTCTTTTCAGCTGTTCTCTAACTTCGATTACTTTTCTCTGCATGTAAAGGGAAAACGTCAAGGATGTCACAAGAGGCCCTTCAAAACGCAAACACTGTAAAAACTAGAGAAAAAGAAAAAATAGAGCATCCAAAATGCTTCCTATGGAAGCTGGATTAGGACTTACCATGGCATGATAATTTATAAAATTCTTGTGACACCACTTCGAAGATTTGTTAGACTTAATGAATCCTTTATACACATTTAAGAATGTGACATGGTCACCCTGCAAAGGTACATCAAAGTTACACATGAATTTACTGGAAGAAGACTGAACAAGTAGTAAATAACTAGAAACAAATAGGCAGCAATCTTAATTCCAATTAGGGATGAGATATTTATTTCAAGAGATGATATGTTAAGATAAAACTTACCGACTATACTATCTCTATACAAATTTTCTAAGTGCATGCGCTATTTGTTGCACTTCATAAGACATTGTAGAGAATCACAAGACAAAAAACAATATCTGTTTTTTTTTTTTTTTTTTTTTTTTTTTTTTTTTTTTTTTAAATTTTGCAGCAATTCAAATTTTTGTCTAAGAATACGTTTCTGCTTATGCAATGCATCAAGTAGATGAACAAGGAAAGAAAAGGGAAGTGCAAGATCCTGAGAAGTTTATGCAATTGAAAGGGCAATAGGGTGATTACTCCATTTCTCTCAATTTTCTTTACCTACTCTCTTTTAGTCCAACTCATTTTATTTGACCCTTTTCTAACTGGCGATATTTGCCTCCTCCAAAAATTTGAACAGTATACTTGGTCGTAGCCTTGGGATTTTTCATACATTCCAAGTATCATATATATAAATCTGTACTCACTCCAATAAGTAACACAACATTTGAGCAATCACTTCTTAATCTACAAGATAGTCAGATGGGCGCAAAATACAAAGATTATGTTTTTACTTTTTCATAAATCCTGGAAAAAAATCCTATGTAGTAATTGGTGAACAATTGTGAAGCTTTTGGTTCTCCTGAATTGTTGTGAAGCCAAATTTCTTAACCGTTCAAATTGTAACTAAATAGAAAGATTGACAATGTCATTCAAAATCTAATAAGTTATTACTGAGGTGAACCTAGTAAGCAAAAAGAAGGAACCAAATACCTCGGCAGCTGCAAATCTCAATTTTGCTTCATCCAACTGTTTCTGTACTCCTCTAACAGGAATCCAAATAGACTGCAAAAATTAACAATATGTTGGTCAAACAAAAGATAGAAGTCCTGTTTTATTGCTAAATCAATTAGGGTTCAGAAAACAAGAATTTACCTGTATGGAGAGCACAGCAGCAATGGTAATTATTTCCTCCGAACATCCAAACTCACAAGAAGCCAAGATCATTTTAGATATTAATGGGTCCTACACAAAAAATACAGGTTTCAAAAACAGAGTGAATAAAAAGATTCCTAGATCCATGAATTGAAGAGTCACATTACATAATTGTAGTGCACCGAGAAACCTTTAGCAAAGCATTAAGCATTAAGCATCAAGTTAATCAACTGCCTATGAATCTCACACCTATGGCACTCAATAACACAAAGTGCGTCAGCATAAGAGAGCTGTTTCTAGTAGACAACATAAGTTCTTGGCAGAAACTGATATTTATTCATTAACATTTAAGACGTTGCAGAAGAAAAGGAATAAAGTAAAGACTTAATCTTGCAATTGCTAGTGAGAACGATAAACTACAACAAAGGAAAGAGAGTTCAGTGGTGCAGTTTAAGCAAGTTGCCTCAACCGCAGCAGCTGGCAACAAATATTCATACTCAAGGCGAAGGCTTCTACGGAATCAAATCTCGACTGAGTATCCAATGGGAGCAAAAGAAATGTCTCTCTCTCCCCCTCAGTTGCAGAATTCTTCATTACATTTTCTTCTGTGTAATGCTGGTGGTGGGTTTACTGTGTACCTGCTCGCTTCCCCAACACAGGTATCGGGTAACTTTGTCCACCAACACTTGGGCATATGGTTGTAGAAATCACTGTCAACCGCTAGGTCACTCCCTTAGGTGTTACTTTATTTTTTATAAATGCATAAATATTCCTTGCTCATTACTCTTGTATGATGGATTCCTTTTTTTAATCTTTTTATTGGAGAATGGGGGAAAGAGGGGTAGTATTTGAAGAGAAATGTCGTAAATAGATAGCATAATTGTAAAATTTGACGGGAAGAATCCAACTTGCAAGACATACTACTGGAGCTAGCAAAAATAGTTTGCAATGAACATCGAAGAAGAACGTGAGGGAATTTAATGGAGCAAACGAGATGGCCGGTTAGAAACATACCAGTGGAATCTCTGCAACTTGAAATCCAGTTGGTGAAGTAAGTTTGGCATCGTCATCTAGTACTCCAAGTGAGTACAGTACTTCAAGTGCTCTGATCATCGATTCAGGTGATGGAGATGCTGGCCAATCAAAACCTAAGATATTATCGATGCCTAAGGCCTTCAACTGGGACATAGATAAAAAATAAAAATAAAAAAAAAACGTTTTTGCTATTAGTTTTGCCTTACATGGATAGTAAAACTTACCCTTAAATAACTAAATGGTTTTCTCTTGACTGAATTAGCCAATTACCCCCAATTGAATAATATAAGCTTCATGAATGAGCAAAGTTTGGTGGTCTTATGGAAAATAGAGCATAAAAGGAAATTTCATTATTCATGAACAAAAAAAATTATTTGCTCCCTAGAAGTCGGATGTTGAGCTAGACCAAAGTACTTGATATTGTAGACTAAAAACTCACATTGGGGAAAAAAAAAATCATAACGAGAAAGCACGGCACTAGCATCTTCATGGTTCAAGAAAGGGATACCTGGATGACACAGGAAACGAGGTTTGATCTCTGTATCTCAGGGATTCCCACCACAGACATCTCGTTGGCAAAATAATCTTCTGTGTAGAGCCTGAACAGAAAAATAGGGAAGTCAACAATTATGTTCCTTCCGTGGTGCTTCTAATGGTAAGTTCCACATTATAATATGTGGTAAGCCACCTACCTATAACACTTTCCTGGTCGAACTCTTCCAGCTCTACCAGCCCTTTGTCGAGCAGATGCCTTTGATATTGGTGCCACTACCAAATTCTCAATATCTGAAATCTGACTTAGATCATATCCAAATTGAAAATGCAATATCAGGCATGACATGCATATAGTGCATTCTTTTTTGACATGTATAAGTTGCATTCTTTATGCACTAATTACCAGAAAGTGAATCAACAGAATAGAGGGAAGATCAATATAAAAGAGTCAACAACCACAAAAAGCTGATCAGAAAGCATGGAAAAGGGTCAAGTCAAACAGAGAGAAAAAAGTACCGGGTTGTAGAATTTTTGTTTTGAGAACCCGCTATCAACAACATAGACAATACCCTGAAGGCAGAAAGATAATATCCAGCTCAGTAATATGATGAAGACAAACCTAATAACATGTACGTCCAAAGATTTAGACCCCAAGGTTTCAGATTTATACCTCTAGAGTTAATGACGTCTCAGCAATATTTGTCGAAAATATTACTTTTCTCTTTCCTCTGGGAGTAGGGGAAAACACAAGGTCCTGTAAAAATTAAGAAACAGAAACATTTGGTGAAAAGTTCAATGAAACTTGACCTTAAAAACTGCATGATGCATTACCTACCTGATCTGCTCGAGGAAGTCCCGAGTACAGTGGCACAGTAACCAGCCCTGCAAGAAAAGTGAATTGAAAAAATTATGATATCTATCCTTTTTTTTTTTTTTTTCCTTTGATTTCAGACAAGGCAATGTGTTTTTCTACAACCACTTTTTTATCATTCAGTACCTTGCTTCCCACTACTTTGGGCTTCTTCAGTGAGCAACTGTATTGCGGCATCAATGTCATCTTGACCAGTGAGAAATACCAAGATATCTCCCATCCGCTCCTACAAGTATAAATGAAGAGCCATAAGTCAAGTGCTGTGTGATAGAATATTGAGATCAAAGAAGAAAGAAATCATGGGAAAGTTATCCTGAGAAAATCAAAGATAAATTACTAGACTAGAGGCAGCAGAAGTTTTGACAAATTACGAATTTCAATCATTGTCTCATTCAAAGACATCTATAGACTGTTTGGCAAGCTTCCAAAATCTGCTTATTTTGAGAAGTGCTTTGTCAAAAGTGCTCTTTGGAAAAGTACTTTTATTGAGTAACAGTTTGTGTTTGGCTAATCAATTTAAAAAGCACTTTAGTCAATATTAGAGCAGTACCTTGTGCTTGGCCTATGTTCCAAAAGTGCTTTTGGGGAAAAACTACTTTTTTTAGCTTCTAAAAAAACTACTTCTACTACTAGCCAAAAACACTTATTTTTTCCCTAAAAGCTTGGCCAAACACTTGAACTACCTAAAATAAGCACTTTTTTAACCAAGAAATTGATTGCGCTGTAGGCACATTATCATCAAGTGGGAACCAAAAGTACAGAAGAGATTTCATCATTTAGAACTGAACCCAACATTTTTCACATTTGAGCTTGATGTAGCCAAAAAATTCAAAGAAGTGATGCTCTAGTGTGTACCTGGTCATGGATCGACATCACTGTTGAAACAGAGGCCCGAATGTAATCAGAAACAGGATCTTCAACATAGAATATCTCCACATTAAATCCCCTACCCTAGAAGGTCACAGTGTAAAAAGATGATACTTCAGTAAGGTGGCAGATGAACCAAAGAAAAGCATAAACAAAATCCTCTTGCCTAGGTGTTCACAAAATACTTAATGATTTTTGGTTGCGCAAACAAAGCAGACAGCAAAGAGATATCGTCTCAGAAATCCATATACCTCAACTGACAGAATAGCAGGTTCTTTTGTTGGTCCTTGCTCCTGCTCTCTTCGTCTTCTGCTAATTTTTGGTCACACAAAAAAGTTTAAGTGCAAACAGTAAAACCTATATACTAAGAGAAGATAGGTAGCTGTTAATGACAAAACAATTACTGATATTTAGAATAAAATAATGATGCAGGCGGAAACTATGATGTACACAAAGGGATCAAAGGCTGCTCGAAAGTTGAAGCATAGAAAAACAAAGTGTTACTCAGAAGAATAGGAAAAATAAGGTTTCCTACTTGGTTGAGCAAAATACAAAGCTTTGTGTTTCAAAGTGAAGAAAGTGTTACTCAGAAGAATAGGAAAAATAAGGTTTCCTACTTGGTTGAGCAAAATACAAAGCTTTGTGTTTCAAAGTGAAGTGGGAAATACTATACTAGTATGTCATATATATTCACATTAAGTACTAGAACACTTTGCTATTATATAAGATAGCTTATGAATAAAATATAAAGTGTTTACAGAGAATTTATTTTTTCCATACTTTTTGCTCTCTAGTTGTCAAAGACAGTTATTTCTACCTCAAATACTCTTTGCTTTCTAGTTATCAAGAAAGCTCAGGAAGCAAAATTAGATAATGACAGATTTGAACCAAATTTCTAACAAAAGATATTTTACTAGATTTATAAAAATGCAATATTTTATAGCAATTTTTTTTTTTTTTTTTTTTTTTTTTTGGAGAATGGTAACAGTTATTTTATTGCACTTTATAGTTATGCAATATACATTTTTCATTAACTTGATTAAGAGGAATTGATTCAAATCACCTTGTTAATTGTAAAATAAGTTATTAAAGCTTCGGTAATTACTCGTCACAAGAAGAATCAACCTGGTAGTAAAGAAAGCAGCCATTGATTTTGCTTCAATCGTAGCCGATGATATTATAATACGCAGCTCTGGCCGACGCCTTTGAATCTAAATTTTGAAGAAGCCATAGGAAACAATAACATTTTAAGAGACAACAACTAAACAAGTGTACTCAAACGATAAGAAAATACAATAACCAGTCTAGTGTACTAAGTGATGGACCTTTTTCAGTAGTCCCAATAAGATGTCTGTCGAGAGAGACCTTTCATGAGCTTCATCTACCATTATCACACTGTATGATTAAAAAGACAAATCAGAGATTACGATTTTCTCTTTCCAGTAGACATTTTTATTGAGACAGGTAACATCTTCCAGTAGACATTTTCAATATCTGCTAGAAATATAAAGTAAATTAATTTCATAAGCACGTCTGAGTTTTTGGGAGAAGAAATCAGGCTACTTTATAGAAGTAAGACAGCCTTCAGGAACAGATGAGTGAAGCTTAAAAGTCAAGAGCGAGGGTGTAAATAATAGAATTAAAGCATCGCTAGATGATGGAGAAAATAGAAAAGGAGGCACTCAAACAGTCGAACCCTTTGAAGGCATTAAAAGCATAAACAGTACCTATACTTGCTCAATAGAGGATCGTCCATCATTTCCCTCAGCAAAACTCCATCAGTAAGGAATTTGACCCTAGTTAATTCCTGTAATGCAAGAACACCACCATTACTGTTCCAGGTCAACATATTTTATCCAAAAAAAAAAAAAAAGGAAAAACTATTCCAGGTCAACAGTCACGTAGCAACATTATAAGACCTAACACCTTGAAATATGCAATCCCAGCAGATGTCAAAAGATTTATCTGTTCTTTAGGAACTTATGAACTCTAAAAATACCCACGATGAAACAAAAGATTATTTCCTTTATCCCAATAAAATGGTAAGTATAAAGAAAGAACTCCCACCTCATTTGTGATATCTTCAAATCGAATAGTATAACCAACTTCCTCACCAAGTTTAACATCCATTTCTTCGGCAACTCTTGTAGCGACTGCCTGCACTATAAAAGAGTGAGACTTGAAAGAAGTGTTTCATATTAACTAAACCATAAGGGGCATTATGTCCAAATATTATGAGCAGGATGGCATTGCTCTTCAATATAATACATTTGGGCCAACTACATGTCAACATTAGCAATTTTCACTTTCTTAACCAAGAAAGTAAAGTAACTACAGAAAACTTTTAACTGTAAATACAAGTATCCTGGCAAATCTCAAAAACAAAGTTACAAGTAGGGGTGTCAAATGGACGGATTGGGCTGAATTTGGGCGGGTCAAAATGGGCTGAGTTGATAAATGGGCGGGTTTACTTGGGCTGGATGGGCTAAAAAGCGGGTCATAACCCAACCCGCCGAATTCTTACTATGTTTTAATTTTTTTTGTCTGTTCTTTTATAATTTTTTAAGTACCTAATAAAACTATTTTTTCCTCTATTATGGCTATATGTAACATATCAAATAAAAAAGATGTCTTTTTAAAATACTTTGACAAGGTTTCTCATGGGTCAATTTGCGCTACATATCAACCCAACTTTAGATGGGCTGAAATGGATAGGTCTAAAATGGGTGAGCTAATAATTGGGCAGGTTATTGGTTGGGGCTGTCATGTTTTCATGGTTAATTTTGCCACCCCTAGTAACAAGTACAATGATATGTGTACCTCACAAGCAGCCATACTGCTTGCATCTGCTTTCGATTAGAAAGATATCAGACATACATATAAGAAGACACAAAAGTTCACTCTTTTTGGAAACTAAAAAAAGAATCTGAAACTACACAAAAGTTCACTCTTTAAAGAGCATAGAGAGCTCATGAACAGAATACTACACCTGGACTGCCAGTCTCCTTGGTTGAGTGCAAGCTATCATGCGCCCTCCTTCAGCCCAACCAGCATCTTTCAGGTACTACACACATTAAAATGTACCACATATCATTAAATTTTCAACTTTCTAACGAGTAAAGAGTTCATTTCTCTAATCAAACTAAAACGAAATGTTCATTGGCATTTTCTAGACAAAGAATAAAGATACTACAATTATGGCTCCACTAGACAGTAATATGTTTAATAGGAAAAGATGTCCTTTGGTAGAATTACTTTTTATGTTTGGTTGCCCAAAGTAGCAAAAAACAATTTACTGCCATTATGAGCCTAGTTGTATCTCTTGCTCCTACCAACATATAGACATTACTTCCACTCTTTGCAACTCAAAATTATTACTAAGTACCACCACACATGCTTCATAACTCCCCTTAACCACGTATAAGGAAGTTCGTCGGAAAATTATACCGTGTAAAGCGGTTATAAAAAAAAATAAAAAAAACTTTTTGTATGTATATAAAGTTTTTGAATCTCCTTGATATAAGTGAAGCTTTTAATGTACTGACGAAGATGCATTCAGGCATAATGTTGAATCCCCTTACCAAATTCCTAGTGCCAGAGCCACCTTTGTCTAAGGCGAGTCAACTGACACCCCCTTCATCGAAAAATTACACAGCATAGATAGGTCAATCAATCTTTTCTTATGTGTATATACTATGTGTTGAAACCTCATGGCTTCTTCATGTGTTTACTTCTTTATATTTTAAATTCCTTTAGTGAAATCCTGAGTCTGCCACAGTCCCGGTTAACGGAAGACGGTTGATGGTCAAATGCAAAATAGTCTAACTATGTTGAATGCCTGAATACTAAATCATAACTGGATACTGAGGTCTGACGATTCATATAGCCGACCCCAACAAGTTCAAGACCGTTACACCTTTGATTGATGAAATATTTTCTAGGGAGAACATTTCACATCATACCAATTATAAAAACATAATCTTTACAGAAAACCAAGAAAAACTAACCTGAGGAATTTGGGTAGTTTTGCCACTGCCAGTTTCTCCAACAATAATGGTGGTAGCATGAGTCTCCACTGAGTAAAGAATAGCAGTTTTGTACTTGTACACAGGCAGCCTCTGCCTTTGCTTCTCTAAACTCCCATACCCAAATCTTGAAATTCCACAAATAATTACTACTTATATAACTAACGGGATAGTTTCACGGATAATCACTCAACTTTTACATTTACGGATAATCACTCAACTTTTACATTTATTGTACTAAAACCACTAAACTCTTTCTCTTTGCTTCGTAACCAAAAAGTAATTCAATTTTGCCTGAGTAGCACAAAAGTCGCTAATTTTTTTTACTTTTTTTTTTTTTTTTTAGGTAACTAAAAAATTGCTCAATTCTTTTTTTTTTTTTTTTTAATAACCGTGGTGTCCGACCGCAAAAATCACTCAGCTTTGCCTAAATATACCACTAGGAGGAAATAAGGAGACATTTTCTATTATACTTTAGAAAAGTTGACTGACTTTTTTGTTATAAAAAATTGCTTAAAACAGCTCCCGCACCCATTGATTTTTCACCTTCTAACATCTTGGGTCTAGAATTCTCCTCACGCTTTTTCCATCACGGTTTTCTCTTCGATCCTTCCCTTCATGTTTCATTACGAAAATATGGGATAATTGCACTTTTAGTCCCTCGATTATTGATGAATTTTGATTTTGGTCCTTGTAATATTTGACTAAACGCATTTAACCTTCGATTAACTTAAATGTGTGTTCTTGGTCCCTTTATGTAAGAAACATGTGATTTTAGACTATTTCTCGAACTATAACATTACAAATTTAGCATAATACACTGACAATTGAATGGTTCAGCACTTAACAATTCATTATAATTTTGAAGATTCGTAGTCAAAGGGATCAAAACTGCACATATCAATTAATTGAAGGTTAAATGTGCTTAACTAGAAATCGTTCCATTAAGGGTAAAAGTTTAAAAGTCAAATTATTTCTAATTATAAAAAGGCAACATTCTTTTTGAAAGAGACTAAAAAGGAAGGGACGTCACATAAATTGGGACGGAGGAAGTATAGTTTAGTGAGTTTGGTGCAATAAAGTAAAAGTTGAGTGACCATCCATAATATTAACAGACAAATACAAACTGAGATGTTAAAATTTTAACATTCATATGCATAACAAAGAAAGCAGTAAAATTTTAACAATTCATAACAAAGAAAGGATAAGAATTTAACATTCTTAACAAAGAAAGCAGTAAAATTTACACATTCATAACAAAGAAAGCAGTAAAATTGTCACATTCATAAAAAATAAAAATAAAAACAGTATAAATTTAACACTCATAAACAAAAAAGCAGTAAAATTTCAATATTCATAACAAAGAAAGCAGTAAATTAACATTCATAACAAGAAAAAGCAGTAAAAATTTAACACTCATAACCAAAAAAGCAGTAAAATTGTAACATTCATAACAAAGAAAAAGCAGTAAAATTTTAACAATTCATATGCAGTAAAAAGAAAGCAGTAAAATAAAATATTTACCCAGAGGAAGATGTAGGGTAAAGAAGAACACCACCCTCTTCATCATCTACAATACGAGGTCGTTCTGTTCCTGGTTTCCAAAATTGTGACATTTTTTTTACCCCACTTGCTAAATTGATTCTTCTGTATATGAACACATGTTGGGTTTTAACCAAAGATTTTGTTTTGGGCGTTTAGCGTTAACAACAAGCCCCCCAACATTGATTCTTCTGTATATGAACAGATGTTGGGTTTTAACCAAACATTTTGTTTTGGGCGTTTAGCGTTAACAACAAGCCCATGGTTTGGGGGTCTAATTACGTTTGGCTACTATTTAAATTTGGTTCTTATTTTTTAAAGTTGTGCAAATATTCTTTATGAAATTTAAAGAAATTAACCCCCCAACAACTAATTAACTATTTAAAGTCCCTAGTAACTTTTGGGAAATTACACTTTCTAACAAATATTAAACTCATCGGATCTAATATAATATATGCTAATGCCCTCCATAAGAGGTGGTCTTGCTTTTTTGGTCCCGCTTAATTTTTAAAAAAAAATAACTCTAGGTAAAGTTTTTATTGTTCAACCTCAAAATTAGTTTAATGAAATTAAAATAAGGCATAACTTCTATAAAATATTATAGTGAAACTATTGACTATAAATTTTTTTTTTATTGACAAAAGTTAGAACTTATGCCTGATGGGCAACAAAACATAAAAAAAAAAAATTATTTACCGTACAAAAATTTAAGAAAATTTAAACACCACGCGTCATTTCCACCGAGAAAACGAAGAAGAGATGTTGGATTTTTGTTTGGGTTTTTACGCAATGATTTAGAATTGGTATTAAACTTTTTACAAATAAGTCGCTTTAGATAAACTAAGTTAAATGGGTTCAATTATTTTTTAGATTTTAAGACAAAATAACTTTAAAAAAAACAAAAAAAAAATTTTATAAACCCAACTTATGCCCAATCCAAACGGGCTCTTAGTTTTTGGGCCTGGTGTAACAACAAGCTTATGGTTGGGGTTGACCGTAAGCAAATGTCTCCTTATTGGCTACTATTTAAATTTGGTTCTTATTTTTTAAAGTTGTGCAAATATATTCTTTATGAAATTAACCTTTCCAACAACGTTAAACACCGATATAATATATGTAAAAAATCTAATAATTGTATTAAATTTACAAACTTTAGATTACAAGTTTTCTCGTAAGATAAAAAAAGAAATATTTAGGACAATAGTAATAAAAAGAAGGACATCCCAAAAAGGGACAAGTAGAGAAAGTTTATCCATGGTGGGTCTTAAATGGAATCAAATTTTATTTTTATTTTTTTATACTTTTTTCCTTTTGACTAACTAAAAAAAAAAACGGTTTTTCTTCACTAGCTTTCTTTATTTTCCCTAAATTGAGAGATTTTAAAATTTTTACCATTTGCTTAATTGCTTCTGTATAGTATGAGAAAACTAAAAGCTAAAGGTATCTTCTTTTCATTGGAAATTTGAGATTGGAAAAAGAACAAGAAAGCAGACGAGATGTTGGGTCATTTGCACTTTTGTCCCAATTTTGTGCTAATTTTTGCCTTTCAAATAGGCTACTCTTTAATTTTTGTCAATCAAATTCGAACTTAAGCCACATCATAATATGCACAAGTTATGCAAGTCCCTTAAATAACTTATGTCTTGACTGGACAATACTCTACCCAAAAGATTCTCTTGACTTAATCTTCCAATTGAATCAATTTCATTAATTATTGTCACATAAAGTTGCCTTTTTTGACTAATTTTTTATATATTTTCTTTAGTGATCATTTATTAGCAATAAAAATCGAAACCAAGCAAGTAATGTAAAACTAATTTCTTAATTCCTACATAAAGCAGGGGCCAGTGTGGGATGCTCAAAGTAAACAAGCATCCTGGATGGTGAATAAGATTATTAATGCAAAGAAATACTTGGATGCTATCTCATGGGATGAAGAGTTTTTGATGCAGCAGGCCAAGTTTTCTATAAAAAAAAAAAGTGTGCACTTTGATCGGGGGTGATTTCCCTAAAGTTGAATGGAGGAGGCTCACTTGTTACAATCTCGACTGCCCAAAGTTGATTTTTATTTTGCAATTGGCTTTAATGGGAAGGTTGTCCACAAAGGATCGACTACCGCAATGGGGAACAATAGATTTAGCTATTTTTCCTCTTTGTGACCACATAGATGAGAGCCATAATCATTTATTTTTTGAGTGCTCCTATTCAAAGAGAGTATGGAGCAAACTCTTGAAATGGCAAAACATATCCAAGAATGTAAGACGATGGCAAGAAGAGAAATCATGGGCAACTAGCAATGCATCTAGTCGAAGTGTGCAGGCTGATATCTACAAGATGTGTCTAGCTGGGGCTGTCTATCATATATGGCTAGAAAGGGATGCTCGGGTGTTTTCGCAAGGACAGAAGGAGGACAAAGGCTTGGTCAGACAGATTATCCAAGAAATCTTTGTTTGTGGATCCATGACTAAGAAGTTTGCTACCAAGTTAGCTCAAATGAATTGCTATCCTTGAAAGTAGTTATGTATAGGAGGCTAGAGTGTACTGGTTGAATGAGACAGATTAGAGACTAGTAGCTCAATTTGTCATTCAACAGATTAGAGGTTAGTAGCTCAATTTGTTTGGGAGTTTTGTACTGCACTGTTCACTTGGTAAATAATAGTACGTGTTAGTTACAAAAAAAAAATGTAAAACTAATTTCAAGATTTTAATACTGAAAACCCCAAAATGAGTTTGGGTTGAGTTGTTTCCCTTTTGGAAAACTCAAAAGAGAGTCGGATAAAGGTTTATGCAATCTTTTATGTTCCATGTTTTATGGAGTTAATAAAGTCTTCCATTTTTTATGTTAAATGGTATAATACAAAACGACACGTGTTTTGTGTTAAGAAAATAATACAATCATTTTTTTTTGGGCTTATTTTAGCATAAAATAGTTATTTCTTCAAACACTGGAAAGGAGCAAGTACCAATTTATTTTAAATTAATCCAAACGGGCTCTCAATAAAGTCTTCCATTTTTTATGTTAAATGGTAAAATTCAAATAGTTTTCCGTACAAAAATAATACACGTTTCTAAATAGATATATCCTGTGATTTGCTTTATATATCAACGAATTTATATTTTAAATTAATTCTGCGCTTTAATAGTCCAAGGAAAACTTTTGACCGTTTGGATTCAAATAGTTTTCCGTACAATCGTTTTTATAAGCTAAATAGAAATATCCTTTTGTGGTTAGATTTGCTTTATATATCAACGAAAGTGTTCATATGAGATTTGTTATGTGCTTTAATATTGGGAAGGAAAACGAATTAGTTCTAAAGGAGTGGTCGAGTTTTTTAGATGTAGGAGAAATTACCTCTATGAAGCTCAATGTGAATTCATCTGTCCCATTATTTATGGTTAGTTTTGCAAAATGCTCGTGCTTGTGTACTATAGTAGGTTATTGAATAATTAGTTGAGTATATGAATAACTTTAGAAATTAAAATTATTGGAAAGAAAGTGAAATTGGTTATGTGCTTTAATATTGGGAATGTAAAGTAGGTAATTCCAAAGGGATGATTGAGTTGTTTAAATGTAGGAGAAATTTCCCTTTATGAAGCTCAATGTGAATTCATACTTCATAGTCCCCGATTGCAATTTCTTTTCCCTTTTTATTCTAAACCTCATCCTCAACTGCTCTTGCACGTGGAGAATTTGAATCCCCAAACGTCGAATCTTCAAAATCAGAATCTTCGACAACTTTATTGTGTGAAGTTTTTACAATCTTATAGTTCCATGTTTCCTCACCATTGTTTATAAATGTACAAAGTTGAAATCCCAAATACAACATAATTAAATGGCAAATAATCCCTTAAATACGGTATCAAAGCAGCCCTAAAAGATCGGAGTATAATCACATTTGTGGAAGATTGGATTTTCTGTAAATATTCCTAAAGAAAGAAGGAAGAAAAATGAAGGCTATTTTGGAATTTAAAACGGTTCGAGACGTGGAAGGAATATGAGGAGATAAAAGGACATACAATTTTAATAGGAGCAAATCAATTAATTTTTATATTTAATTAATTGATTATATTATGTCAATAATTAAGTAGGAATTTTGTATTAGGCTGTAAGATGCCAATAGTTAAAACCTGGGCTGTTTTGTGCCAATATTATGCCCTTACTGTATTTCCCTGTCAATTTCCCTTAAAAGTTCATCAAAGTACTTCCAATTTCTTTTCTTTTTTTCTATTTCTCTTCAGCCTTATTTTTACTTTGTTAAATTATTTAATTACATTAATTTTAAATTATTTGGCGTAAATTTTCAATGCGGATAAGTATTTACCCAAAAAATGACACTGCCTTTGGGAAAATCGCGAAGAATAATCCCCAATTTTGTACCTACAGTTTACAAGTCTAACAAGTACCCATCCACTTTTACTTATCCACTATGGACTTTGCACATTCTTTAAGAAATAATAAATGAAGTGCATAATTTATCATGATACCATATTAATTGGTGCATATTTTTAATGGATTCGAAATGAGTAATTAATACTATGGATAAAACAGAAAAAAAGAAGATATTTTTTCTTGATATGCTAAAATGACAAGTAAAAGTAAAAATCTATTTTAGAATACTAGACAAATTAAAGTGACGTTAGGCGTTTGTTTCAAAAAGCATATTAGAAAAGAGTTTTCCACCTTCCCTAACAAATATTCTCCCTCAGTTTGCCGCCTAAAGTAGTTGCTTTATGAACTTAAACAAACGTTTTCCAATTGTTACAAAACTGAAAAACTTAGAAAAGACTTCCAATACTCTCTGATAATAGAAACACAAAAACTCTAATTTTCAAAGTAGTAGTAATTACGAGTATAAACCAGAAAACCAGAATATAACTGAGCCCATAGATACATATTTTTTTGTCATCATTCCAAGATTTAGAATCATAGCTACCAAGATTTTACCCTATTTAGGGTTACAAGCATACTCTCTTGTCATCATTCCAAGATCTAGAATCATAGCTACCAAGATTTTATCACATTTAGGGTTACAAGTACATGGTTGACCGAAACAATTCATCGGCGATTACTGTAATGTTAGCCGAGGAAGCGAAGCCAAGAAAGACGCCGCTTCTGAAGCTACTTTTAAAAAAGTCAAGTCTTCCGCCGCCGATGCCGCCGCATCCGACAACGACAATGATGAATACAAGGAGGGGAAGCCAATTGATCCTGTGGACCTACAAAATGTACGGCCACTGGCGACGGTATAGGCGGAGGTACGGTGTGTGCTCCGTCAACATTTACTGTTGTTACGAAGGATTCTGATGGGTGTAACGTGCCACATGATGGGGCCCAAGTTATATAACTTTGGATAGGTTCTTTTAAGTTAATAAAATATTAGCCAACTATTGTAATACAATACATTGGTTCTTGTTATAAAAAATCTTATTGGTAGATATAAAGATTTAAATAGTTTAATTCAAAATTAGAAATATTACGCAAAGATCTACTATTATTTAACTAAAAACTTAATAATTTGAAGAGAAAAAAAAGATTACTACACTCCTTGTAAGATTTTTTTCAGTTTACTTGAAAGAACTTTTAGACCATGATCTAAAAGATTCATAAATTCCAACAAAAATAAAACTATGGACATTTACTAAACAGTTGTAGGGTAGAGAATAACAGCGCCCTCTTCATCATATACAATACGGGGCCAAAATTGAGACATTTTTACCGCATTTGCTTAATTGCAACTATAAAGAAGAAAGAAGAAGAGATATTGGGTTTTTGTTTGGGTTTTATCCAAGGATTCAGCTTTGGGCCCATAGTGTAACAACGAGTCCATGGTTGGGGGCGACTTTACTCAAATGTCCCTTTCTTGGCTACTATTTAAATTTTGTGCCTAATTTCAAAAGTGAAAAAATTGTACGGTTTCTCCCTTCAAATGGCTGGCCTTTAATTTTTTTCCCCTTGAAAATCTAACTTATTCATAGTGAGGCATAAATTTTTTAAGAGTGCGGACATAACTTGTAGATATTATGATGCGAAAATATAAACTTATGTCCCGCAAAAAAGTTGTTTGTTATCGAGAGACAAAAGTTAAAGACCAACAAAAAATAGGGACCCAAGTGCCAATGACCCCATGTCTCTTTTTTAGGCCATCATTTAAATTTCATCCCTATTTTAACGCTTTCGAAAATTTACATTTTCTGACAATGCTGACGTTTAGTGTTTGCTCATATATGGCTCAATGTTACATAAAATATTAGATTGCCTAACGTGTATATATAATTGCAGATTGTTGTCTGACATTCACTCATAAGACTTTTTTTCCAGCTTGCTTAAAGGAAAATTTTAGACCGTAATCTAAAAGGTTCATAAATTGCAAGAAAAAAATATGGACATTTACTAAACAATTGTAGGGTAGAGTATAACACCACCCTCTTCATCATCTACAAGACGAAGACGTTCAATTTCTGATTTCCAAAATTGAGACATTTGCTTAATTGCTACTGTATATTTTTGTTTGGGTTTACCCAAGGATTTAGTTTTGGGCCTAACTGTGTAACAACAAGCCCATGGTTGGGGATGATTCTACGCAAATGTCTCTTTTTGGCTACTATTTCAGATTTTGTTCTTATTTTTAAAAGTAGTGCAAATATAACTTTTAGGAAATCATGCTTTCGGACAACGTTAGACCTGGATCTAATGTTTGCTCAGATATTTCTCATGTTCAACCTTACATAAAAAAAATTAGATTGTCGTCTAACGTTTACAATAACTTATAAAATTTTAAACGTCGTCTAAAGTTTTCTCATAAAATTTTCAATTTGCTCAAAAGAGATTTTTAAATCGTGGTCAAAAAGATATGTAAAATTACAAAAGAAATAGAGATGGACATCTGATAATCAGTTGCCCCAAGAAAGAATACGAGATGTTGGGTTTTTGTTTGGGTTTTACCAAAGATTTGCCAAAGTTGAAAACTTTAATCCAATTCAAAGGAACATAAACTTAAAATTAAGCATCAATATTCATGCGTTGGTACTATAAACACATCAGATTAATTTTTAATTCAAATATCCTAAGGAGACATTACCTTATCAATCCCCCATCAAAGGTTCTCATTTAGGGGAAGTTGATTTTTACTATCAAGTCTTTTCTTTTTCTTAACTGGGAATTAGGTGTGAGTGAGACGAGTAGTGCATGAAACGAGTTAGACATCCGAAAAAGCAAGTGTTAAAGGACAACTTTCTAAGCTATAAGCAACTAGAAGACTTGAATAGGATGCATTGCAAGTGGCTGTCCGAACTATCCAAGGGACAATATATGACATTCCAATGAAGATATACAATTTTGTCGGTATGAGACTTTATTGTTTTGTAGCTGTGTGATAGACGGTAGGCTAAGGAAACTTAGAAATCATTGTTGTAATCTAAGTCTAGCCTAGCCGTGGGTGTGTATATGTGTTTGTGTCCAGTTCTAACCACAAGGTGACAACTCACAAGGTTGATGCTTCTTCTAGTAATGAATATCCACAACTTAGTTTCTAACCATAAGACTATTCACTAAAAGCGGACAGAAGATAACCACTTACGGGAACTACAATTGTCGGCATTATAAATCCATGCACTGCTGAATTTGTGATGGCAAGAGGAATCGAGGAAAGCACGTATTGAGTGATGTAAGATAAACACGGCGAAAGCAGATGGAATAGATAATTAGCAGATGGATTATCGTTTTGGCGATGAAGAAAGAGAGAAGAGATAACCAAGAAAAGCATGAACCAGAGCAGTGGTGGCCAAATGATATGTCGATGGCAAAATGATACGTGACTACTCTGTTTTAGGGTTGAAGCCAAGTTTCATTAAGTGATGAAAAGACTAAACTACCCCCAACTTTTGCTTGAAAGACTTTAAGCACACATGTCGAAACAAGGTCTTTCTAATATATAGTAATATAAAAACCGTAGAGAAACACGTAGAGGTCTTGGCTCTTGAGATGTATATATATACACATCATATATGTAACTTGCAGATATACTGTAGAGAAAAATCAGAGCATTAGCTTCTTAACTATGTTGTACTGATTTTCTTTATGATTATCACATCTCACCAACTCATAAATGGATCTTGGATTAAAAGTTTCCTTTTTTATTTTTTGATTAATGAGTTCAAAAGATTTGTTCATTTAAAATGATGTACAAATTTCAAGTTAAAAAAAATATTAGCCAACTATTACAATACAATACATTGGTTCCTTTTGTCAAAAATCTTATTGGTAAATATAAAGATTTAGTTTAATTCAAAATTTGAAAATATTAAACAAAGTTCTACTATTATTTAACTAAAAACTTAAAATTTGAAAAAAAAATTACTACATTCCTTATAAGATTTTTTTTTTCCAGTTTGCTTAAAAGGAACTTTTAGACCTTGATCTAAAATGTTTATAAATTGCAAAAAAAAAAAAAAAAAAAAAAAAAAAAAAAAAAAAAAAAAAAAAAAAGTATGCTAAAAGTATGGACATTTACTAAAAAGTTATAAGGTAGAGAATAACATCGCCCTCTTCATCATCTACAATACGGGACCAAAATCGAGACATTTTTTCCAGTGTTTGCTTAATTTCAACTGTATATGAGAAACGGAAGAAGAAATAAGAAGAGATGCTGGTTTTTGTTTGGGTTTTACCCAAGGATTTGGGTCTATAGTGTAACAACAAGCCCATGTTTGGGGGAACTTTACGCAAATGTCTCCTTTTTTGGTTACTATTTAAATTTTGTCCTTAATTTTTAAACATTTAATTGTGCGGAGTGGCCTTCAAATGCATTGGTCTTTAATTTTTGTCCCTCAAACTGGTGTTCTTTAATTTTTGTCCCTTTCTCCTAATACCATGACGCTTGGGGTTCGAACTCTTTTTTTGGCATGCCTAATCAGGTAGAATTTTGAGGCAAACTCTATCTTAAAAGGCAAATCTCTGCCTTGTGAATTCAAACTTTACCTTGCGATTTTTTTTTAATTTTTAGCTGAGCGGGATTCGAACCCAAAACCAAAGGGTTTTAGTGAAGGCTAAAAATTAAAGACCACCAATTGAATGGACAAAAATTAAAAACCACCCCAAAATAAGGGCATTCCTGCGAATTGCCCATTTTTAAAAGTGAAGAAATTGCATGGTTTTCCCTTCACATGGACCGGTCTTTAATTTTTGCCCTGCTATCACTTTAGCATAGAAAGAATTACTACTACTTAGAAGAGGGACGATGGGCCCCATTAAAAAAAGTAAAATTTACTTGGCATAGGTTCCATTATTACCTATTTATGGAACATAACTAAACTTTTCAATAATTATATTTAGTAGCTAAAATATATCATATTTACTTCACATAGCTACCATGTTTTTACCACTCAATAAATTTAAGCAAAAAAAAAAACGTGTCTCTCTCCTTCATCCTAAATAGTTATTCACCAAAGTACTTTCGGGGGTTTTTAATCCTCCGCATAGTTTAGGTGTGCACTATATAAAAAGTTGCAAGTTCAGGGGGGTCCCAAGCGCTTTTGCCTTCTTTCAAGTATGTTATGTTTTCAATGCATAAATTCCATTTTTCATTATCTGTGAAATGTATTCATTTAACAAAGTAGTATATATAACCATTTAAATACTATATACATATAACTTATATTCCATAAGATCATCTTTAAAATTACAGTTTGTTACAAAATTTAAAATTTCATCTAAATACACTTCAAATATATGTAAAATATATATCAAATATAGTTTTAAGTATTATCGCGCAAAATCATACAAAATACAACTAAAATATAGCCAAAATATATACGAAAAGTTTAGATCAAACTGCCATTGCAGGCTCTTATGCTGAGAATCGTTCAAAAAGAATTAACGATCCTAGGCGTTATAAGGAATATGTTGATTCAAAAGCTCGAAACTTTCTTAGAAAAAAAAAAAAAAAAAAAAAAAGTCCGCCGGAAGTTATGTTTAGTTATTATTTTAATTAAAAACTAAAAGTATGGTTTAGTTATTTACGTTTTTTATATTCCATTAGGAAAACTTAATACATTGATAAGAGGAGTTGAGTATTTTGGAAAGGAAAGCATCACACCTTGTCCTTCAACACATGTATGTTCGTCATCGAAAGCTCTAACCATCCCCAAAATAATTTCCATTTAAAAGACGAACAAAAAAAAAAAAAAAGTTTGCAGCGAAAAAATCGTTACCTCAATTATGAACTCAACTTGATGAAATCAAATATATATTCGTCGTGATAATCAAGCTATGTTCTATTGTTATTTTTCAAAGGTTTTTCAACCATTTTATTTTTGGTTAAAAATATGATTGTAATGTTTGAATTCAAATTTTTTTGAATTTGTTAACTGTTAATGAGATATGGAATCGAGGAATGGGAGGATATTTGCGTGAATCGGGGAACAATATAACCGATTCTAATTAAAATTGAAATGCATTTTGTTCCCATAAATATAAGATGCTGGTATATTTATGCTTATATTTTGGTATACCCGACTACTAGATAAATATAGGGTCATCTAGTTTTAATAAATATAGAATATGTAGTTATAGTTGTTAGAAAGAGTTAGAAGGTAAAAAATTTTACTTAAAAAAAAACTTTTGGGCCCTATATTAAATAGGCCCTAAAAAGAATTATAAAAAAAAAAGTTATGGATCCCATATATATTAAATAATAACTAATATTTAAAAAAATTGTGAGTCTCATATTAAATACCAATCAATATTATAAAAAAAAAAAGTGAATCCCATATTTAAAAAACAAACAATGTTAAAAAAAAAAAGTGGGCCCGTTATTAAACACCATGCGTATTCGTACCTTCAATGTGTTTTGAACTAGTACATATAAAAAAAATAAATTGGGCTTAAACAACAACTAATATTAAAAACAATGTGGGCCCCATATTAAACACCATCCAAATTAAAAAAAAAAAAACATCCAAACTCACGGAAAAAAAAAGTGAACCCCGTATTAACAAAATCAAGTAATATTAAAAAAAAAAAGTGAATCCCATATTAAAAAAAAATAATGTTAAAAAAATTGTGGGCCCCATATTAAATACCGTGCGTATTCGTAGCAAACACTAATATAATAAAGTTTTAAATACGGAGCACAAACTACAATGCTATATTAATCGTGTTTTGAACATAGTATCCCATATTGACAAAATAAAGCAATATATATATATAAAATGAATCCCATATTAAAAAAATAAACAATGTAAAAAAAAAAGTGCAGATTTTGTATTCTTAAAATAATAAAGTCAAATCTACTGCAATTGTTTTGAACATAGTATATATAAAAATAAAAATAAAATTGGGCCCCATATTAAACGAAAAAAAAAAATTGTAAAAAAAAATTGTGGGTCCCATATTAAACACCGTGCGTATTCGTACACTAATATATTAAAATTTTAAATACGACCAAATTACAATTTATATTAATCGTTTTTGAACATAGTATCATTATTCTAACCCAAAATCAAGCAATATATATATAAAAAAAAAAAAATGAATCCCACATCGTAGGCCCCATATTAAACACCACCCGCAAATTAAAAAAAAGTTGAACCCACCACATCTAAACTCACGGGAAAAAAAAAAGCGGACTCCATATTAACAAAATCAAGTAATATTGGAAAAAAAAAGTGAATCCCATATTTAAAAAACAAACAATGTTAAAAAAAAATATGGGCCCCATATTAAACACTATGCGTATTCATAGCAAACACTAATATAATAAATTTTTAAATGCGGACCCCGGATTAAAGACAAACTAAATATTAATCGTGTTTTGAACATAACAAAATCAAGTTATTATGTTCACTGAGAAAAGACCCATTTTTAAAATAAGCTAAACCGAGAATATTTACCAACAATTAAAAAATAGTATTTCATAGGTTTTCCCTTTTATATTCGTAGCAAACATTAATATAATAAAATTTTAGATACGGTCTTTAATTAATCATGTTTGAAACATAACTATACTATATATATATATATATATATCACTATTCAAAGACAAACACTTTAGCATAGAAAGAATGATTTAAATATTAGAGAATTCACTGAATTCTTAAACTAACAAGTACTAAAAAGAGGGTAAACAAACAATTTTTTCCCAAAATGTGCAGTTTTGGTTGGAAAACCACCAGTATACAAAGTTTTGTGAAAGTTCCACAAAGATGCACAATGCATGGGTGAAAACTGAACCCGAATCTATGAAGTTCAAATCCTGCATCTGCCTTTGAATAATACATTAGAAGCTAGTGTTACTTAAAAGGATACAAAAACAACTCACTGAGAGAATTCAATAACTCCCAAACAAAAGCACCTCTTGTTAATTTTTCAACAGTAATCTACAATTCCCTTTATAAGTTAGAACCTATTTAGCTCGGACTGTTCAACAATGACATCAGGTGCACGGCGGATCCTCCAAAATTAGTTTTTTTTTTTTTTGGAGGATCCGATACTGGTGAAGTAGAATTTTTGGATAGTCTAACATAGGTTAGAACCAACAGACAACAAACTCTTGACTTCGCGATGATCTTCACTCCGTGACAGGCTTTTCGTGACTTCATGCTAAATTACTCAAGTCGCGGCCAGAGAAGTTTATCTAGGTGCTTGCTTCCATAAGGCAAAAGCCACAAATGAGCTAAGGTAGGTCGGACAATGTAGTACCTCGACTGTATACCTGAATACAAGAGAGAGATAAAGCAAGTTGTTAGATCCATTTTTCTGCTATAATGTCTATGCAGTTCTAATGACAACAAACATCACTTGAAATCCCTTATAACAAGTTAAATCCACGAGTGAAAGAGAAAGGGAAAGACTTGGCACGGAATATCTCTTTCTAATACAGGTAAATCCAAATGAATGACAAGTAATGTTCCTGCTAAATGAATATATAACCACTTCAAACCAAGTGCAAAAGCATGTCTTGGTATGCAACTAAAAGCAAGTTTAGCTACAGAAATAGAACCTTTTTCAACTTTAAGATCCTCAAGTGCAGTGATAGAGAGAACACTTTAGCTAGAGCCACACAATGATTCAGATGCCCTTAACAGATATCTCCAACTGCTCGATCCGTTTTGCAAGATCATGCTTCCCACAATTCTTCAATCCATCAGTGACCATGTCAAAGCTTCGTGACATAGGCAATAAATTTAACTCAGTCATTTCTACTAAATAGTTAGCAGCCTCTACAAATCTACCTCCACGAGCGCACATCTTTATCAGCATGGTATAAAGTGGTCGATTTGGAGGATGCCCTTTCAGTTTCATATCACTGAAAAAGCTAAATGCGTCATCAAACTGTCCTCTCCGGAAGAAAGCTTTTAGAATCGGAGCATATAAACTGGGAAATGGCCGGTGTCCATCTTCAATTGACCTATGAAGAATCTGAAATGCCTCCTCGATCCTACCTATCTTTGATGCAGCATTTATAACAATCTTATATGTCTCAATATCGGGACAAAGCCCTGATCTACAAACATCATTGAAAAGGTCAATGCAAAAGTCGATTTCCCCGGTTTTACATATAGCCTCTGCCAAAGAATTGAACGTTCCGACATTTGGCACGAACCCTTCCTTTGTCATTTTTCTCACAAGTCCTTTAGCTGATTCTAGATAGCCGGCATTGAGCAACCCGACAATTAGAAGGTCCCTTCCACGTACAGGAGGATTGAAGCCCTTCCGACTCATTTCCTCCAAGAACTCTTGTGCCTCTCTCATCTTCCCAGCAGAACACCAGCCATTTACAAGAATAGAATATGTCTGCTTATCTGGAACAGTACCTTTTCGTATCATCCTCCGAATCAATGCATAGGCCCCTTGGAAATTCTTGACCTCACAGAGTGCAAAAAGCATAGCATTGTACACTTCGGTGGTTTGAGGACAGTCGAAGTTCTTGAGCCGATTGAAGAGCTCGACAGCCTGATCAATGAGACCACGCTTACCATAGTGTTCAATAATGAATGAAACAATGGAAGGTGAGATAGGAATATTTTGGGCTTTCATCTGCTGGACTACTTTCCACATTGTCTCCCAATGGGCAGTCCGGGCAAGGGTCTTAAGAAGCTCTTCAAACTCGACGGTAGTTGGATCGTACTGAGGGTGTTGAGTCCGAGCCCAGTTAAAGAAGCGAAATGATTCAATACCATGTTGGCAACAACTTCGAAGGACACGGTACACCAGTTCAGAGTTGACAATACTGGAAATATGCATCTTGTTAAGGGTCCGCTCCAGGTAAATATCTCGTCGAACAATGTTCGATATATGATGGATTGTTGCAAAGTAGTCATCATTGGGCACACTTCTGCTACACAGGTCTATGGAAGGTGTTACAGTTTTAAGACACCTAAAGAAATTACTGGTGTTGTTGGTGAATGGAGCCGAATACAAAGTCCTTTGAAGAAAGATTCTGGCAAACATTGAAAGCATTCCTGAGTAGCAAATTGGTTCAAATCTGCTTGAGGTAAACTAACTCAATTATTTGGAATTCCAGCTGAATTAACTAGGCAAAAAGAGCAGTGAATGCAGCTACATCAAGGCTCGACTCCTACAAAGTTAGAAAAATAAGTGTATATGGGAAACTCAGCAAAATCCTCACTGCTGCTTTCTAATATTATGACAAGATACCAAGATATTACAAAAATGAATAAAGTTGAAAACTTTAATCCAACTATGGAGAAACTAATGCTTATACAGATTGCAGATTAAAAACAACAACAACAAGAAGAAATCCAGTGTAATTTCACAAAGTGGGGTCTGAGGAGGGTAGGGTTCCTGTGGACCCTTGGCTCGAGGAAAAACATTTCAAAGTAGTTCGAAAAAGGAAATAACAAAAATCAAGAAGCCATGGCAAAACACTAAAGAAAGCATAACACCGGGTAACTACATCGAAATAATACAGTAATCGAAGTACAAGAAGCAGCAGATAATAACAGAAATCGAGATTGCACAATAAATAAAAATAAATAGAATAAGAGAAACTAAAGAGCAAGTAAATCACTCTGACAACGGCAAACTAGTTAAAACTAAGCATTCCTTAAATCCAGCAAAATAAAAATACTCGGAGAAACTGAATTAGAATAAAGATAATAAAAGTTAAACTCAGCAAAAAAGAACTTACAGGCCAAACCCATAGAAACCAAAAAATAAATCAAAACAGAATATAAGTGAAGCTGGAATAGGAATTTTATCAAACACCTATAGGGCACAGGGTTATAAAAGAAAAACCACAAACACTAAAACCAAAATCTCAAAATAATGGACAAAATATAATAAAAACTTACCCCGCAATATTTTGAGGTCGGGGTAAGTTTTTATTGTATTTTGTCCTGGAATTATAAACTTCTAGCACCTAACTATAGTTAATTAATTCATGTTTTCACTTAGTTTAATGTAAACAATTAGTGCGGGTAAGTACTTGCCCAAAAAAACAACAACATAGGTCCCAAAAGTTTGAAAACATTTATCCAACATAAGGTGACCATTTCACATAAACTTAGCACTTAAGCACTAAAGAATAACATAGCTGTAATGAGTTCAATAAACAGAGGAAATTAAGATTAACTGTGTAGAGATTATACCTTCCTTAAGCCAATTGATTAAATCATCACTAATTATGCTTGTTATGCAATAATTACGAACCAAAATTCCCAAATTTGAACTTGAAAATTAGTGTGTGTGTCTCTGTCTTCGTGTTTGTATTACGGAATGGCTAGTGTGTGAAAATGGAGCCTTTGCAGAATGGCCTTTTTTTGAGAATGAATTTGCACAATGACCTTTTTGAGGTCATTATTTAAATTCTCTCCGTTAGTCCATTTTTTTAAAATTTGGGTCGTTTGCGCTTTTGTCCCTATTTATGCTGGTCTTTAGTTTTTGGCCCTCGAGACAAATAATTCTTTTGCGGGTCATATAGTTTATATTTTTGTATTATAATATTCCATAAATTATGTTCTGTGTTCTTAAAAATTTTAGACCCCACTGCGCTTAAGTTCGATTTTGAAGGAAAAAAATTAAAGACCAGCTCATTTGAAGAACGAACCGTGCAATTTCTTCTTTAAAATTTGCTATAAAAGGAAACATTTGATTGCTTTTAAAGCCAATTTAGCCACTAAATTAATGGAGACATAATTTAGGGAAAGAAATTGCAAAAAAGAAAGAAAAGAAGAAGGGCATCAAAAGAAGAAGGGCATCACAAGTTGTGATTTTGAAATTTTGGCTCCGATTAACAAAATTTTTTAATAATGACCTTTGTTGCCATAGCCCATAAATTCTAGTTATAATGTGCATTAAGTTAATTTTACCTATGAGGCAAGAGTTCGGGACATATTAAGTGGTAACAAACAGTGAAGATAATGTAATGTGTTGCCTATTATAGTAGGAGTTTCAATTGTATTTTGACTTCTGAACTATTGAACACAGATAACTTTTATAGATAATTTTACATATGAATCGAATTTATGGTCCAAATTCACTGTATAGAAGTGTCTTGAACTCCTACCTCATCGGCAAAAACTAATTGATGCTCACGACTTATACCAGATGAAAAATTAAGGTCATTCTTTAAAATTTTGTGAAGTGGGCCCAAAAATCCAAGATCACTCCTTATGGAGGTTATTCTTGCAAATCAGCCAAATTAGAGAGTGGTATCAAAATAGGACCATTTGAACAAAATTTCTTGTCAAAATCTTTTTGGTTAGTTAAGCAAGTGCTATCGAGATTCGAGACCCATCTTTATCCAGGATCCTTGATATATTGGATTCAAACGAATCCTAGATTTCTATTAAGACACAACTTTAAATCAATAAACAAAAATTAGTATATTCAGACGAAAAACTCTTAATGGGTGTGCTTTTTTCAAAAGAATGACCTATTGTAAATATTCTCAAGAAAAAGATATATATAGAATGTATATAGAATCAAATGAAAACCATCAAAATACCATATGAAAATATAATATTATCATTAGAGTTGTCTTTGACCTGCTTTCGGACTTCGACAACAAAAATATTGACCTACTTGATGGTCTAGTAAAATACTATTGTTGGATTTACAATAAATTGGAGTAACTAGACTTGTAACTAATTGTACTGACCCATAATGTTCCATTTGAGCACAATTTTCTACTTAGCTCGAATTTTTATGAACTTGATCCGATAGAAATTTTGTCTACAAATATAAATTTCAGACATGTAATTTACCTACTTGATGGTCTAGTAAAATACTATTGTTGGATTTACAATAAATTGGAGTAACTAGACTTGAAGAGTTATCCTAATTATACTGACCCATAATGTTCCATTTGAGCACAATTTTCTACTTAGCTCGAATTTTTATGAACTTGATCCAATAGAAATTTTGTCTACAAATATAAATTTCAGACATGTAATTTACACATAAAAATTGCGCAGGATACATGTAAACAGAATGTAATTTACACATAAAAATTGCGCAGGATAAATGTAAACAGAATGTAATTTACACATAAAAAATTGCACTGTTTACAAAAGTACTAGAAACTAGTCGACGTGTATGATTATGAACAAAGGAGTTGTTTGGTCGGTGAGCAAGTTATGTCGGGATTATAATATGTGGATTAAATAATGAGAGGATAATTTAGCGGATATATTTTAATTGGTAAATATTGAAGTTTTGTCTTGTCGAACTCCTACCTTTTCATCGAAAAACAAAAACTAATTGATGCTCTAAAAACATCAAAGACCCAAGATTCCATTTTTGATGAAAAGTGATTTTACATTTTTTAGTGTTTTTTTTTTCATTCTATATAAAATGTTTATAGGATATGAAGTGGGGGAAGATAGCCCAAAAATCCAAGATCACTCCGAGATTATGGAGGTTGTGGATTCTTGCAAATGAATTTTCAAGCCAAATTAGAAAAACTTAAATTGAGTGGTATCAAAATATTTTGTTTATTAAGACCATTTGAACAAAATTTTATTTGTGTTTCTTTGTTAAATTGTCAATTAATAATAGACTTTTAATAAACTTTGAAGAATTAAAAACATGCCAAACTAATTCAAATTTATGACTTCAATAAAATAAAAATACAAATTAACATCGAAACTTAAATGACCCATAATCTAAGACAACAGCCTTAGACGAGACCCATCTTTATCCACTCTACCGATCCTTGATATATTGAATTCAAACGAATCCTAGATTTCTATTAAGACACAACTTAAATCAATAAACAAAAATTAGTATATTTCAGTATTGTATAAAGGATATGAGGAGTTTAAGGTTGATGACTCAAACAAATTGTAGACACGTAATTTTGACCCTCCCCGAGATTCGGGCACCGTTTTTAGTGTTTAAATATTTTTTTTCACGTCTTGTTTTGTCATTTTTACTTTTATTCCATTTTTAGTAGGTTTTGTTTGAAAAATCGAAAATCACAAAAATAGAGTCACAGTTTAGGATATATGTTTAGTTTCATTAACAAAAAGAAAAAAATGTCTGAAAATGTGTTATCTATTTTTATTTTAATTTCAAGTTAAAAGTTTTAATAAATAAATATAGAGTAAGTACATATTTTAATCTTGCTATTTTAATTTAGTAGAATAGTATATTTTATGTCCTCATTTGTTAATCATATATTATTTCACGCATAGGAACAGATAAAAGGATAAGGGGTGGGGACCACTTAATTTTAAATACCTCATACACACAATACATGCACCCTTTATATATATATATTTTTTTCTTAAAATAACAAAAAAAAACCAAAATATTATAAAAATTATCATTAGAGTTGTCATCATTTTTTCACCTACCTACATATTATAAATTGGACAAAACCCTACAAAAGAGGGACCTTATCAACAAATAGACAAAAAAAAGATATTGAAAACACCACCCATGAAATAACAACTTGATGGTGTCTGGGTTTATTCTTGTAAAATCCTTCAATCTATTTCTGTTGTTCGAATGTTTCGGTGCCAAATTTGCTTGTATTTCCGTCTTGCTCGATAGTTGAAGTTACTTTAATGAGTTACCAGAAAGTTTGAACATTAAAGGTCCAATCTTTTATTTAAATCTCTGATATCATGTTAATATATGTTGTTGTATTTGTTCGTTTGTTTCTCTTTAGATTCCTATGTATTAATTGTTGTTTTCTTCTTCCTTTTGTCTAAGCATGTTAGTTTATTTTTTCCTAATAATATATTTATGTGATTCCATGTTTTGAATTCATGTGAAATACTTGACCCATTGAATTTTGTTAAAATATAATTATAGCGTATGATTTGGCCCTTTAATTTGTTTCTGCTATTAATAGTTTTATTGGTTATAGTTTGCTCTTAAAAAAAAAAATGATGAAAGTAGTTGATATAGAAGATTCTTTGCATGTTTAACAATTTGGGAAATCCATATGCTACTGTTAAGGATAACAACAATAGAGTAACGGAGTTTTAAGATTGGGTTAATAATTCTTAATGTTTGCATGATTAAGAATATAGGATTAACATGATTAGTTTCTAATTGGATTCTTATATTATTTTAGCCATGTGTCTTTAATTGATATTAAATGGTTTGGTCACGTTCTCATTTAATGATTTATTTTAGTATAACTAAACTACAGTACTATTTTAGAATAGCCATAACTTGAGCTTACTAGATGTTCAAATTCACGCATTTAGTACTATTTTGAGTTCAAAAAATAAATAAATTGGGCCAAGATGAAGGTTTAAGGCCCAATCGATTAATTTATGTAGTGTCGAGATTAAAAACCCCGTGTCAAATCGAAAGAAAAGAGTAAAAATCAATGAAGTGAGATGTATGATTATTACAAAACCCGGAAAGAGTGAAGATAATAACCGAATTGGTAAATATTTGGTTATGTGGAATAATTAAAAACTTTGAGACAAAAAATGGAGGAAATGAAAGAGATAATTGGGAGGGTTTTAGTTAGGATATATTTTTTTTTTTTTTTAACGGGTTAGTTATCCGTAAATATTTGGTTCGTTGGACTAAAAATAGGATGTGCATGATGTAATATAAAGCATAAGGTTGGTTTAAACTAGATAAACTTTCATTTCCCAATTATTAATATTGACTAATTTTTAAAAACTTTGGGAGAACAACTTTGGAGAAGAGCCATTTTGTTGTTTCATCCCGTGAATAATAATCTCAGAATTGTTATCTTACGACTCACAGAGAATGCGGGATAAAAATAATACCACAATTGTGGTATAAAATTTGCTAATCCTGGATTTAAAAGTTCTAGTAAACATGGAATAAATTAAAGCAATTCCACATTTAGTTCCGAGATTATTTTTCCTTTATCTTATCAATCAAACGACCCATAAAAGACATTTGGTCATCAATTAACAGAGATGGTATAGTATTGTTCAAAGTATAGGGAAAAAAAGATATTAACAAATTTAAAGAGTTGGCGGCTAAGTTATAGGGCAATTCATCGTGTGGAGTTTCACTTTTTTTTAGAAGTTTGGTAAGCCAAATCCTTTTTGAAGTATCTATAAATTGGAGAGAAAACAATAATGTTTGATCATCCACAATTAAATATCAACAAACTTTTATAATTAAATTCATCCAAATGGCATTCAAGGCAAATGTTTTGCTTGTTTTTTCTTTGGTTCTTCTAATAATATCATCAGAGGTAAATGCAAGGGATATGGTTGAGCCTTCACTGCCATTACTTGAGGGTAAGTTGTTTCATATTGTATATAGTTTCAAGTACTAATTACAATTTCATACGACAAATTAAATTAAGTGTATAAGGGAGGATGGTTAAGAAAAACTTTTACTATACGAAATATCTTAGTTTTACCATTCATTTTATATCGTCATGTATAGTATATCCTTGTCATGAGCAATTGTCTCATACTACCCTGATGTTAACAGAACTTAGCCAAATATATAAAATATGGTAATTTTTACTATAATTAAAAGTAGATGGATAAATTTGAATCCTTTACGTTGAACTCACGTGATCTAGCTATATGTTGGACCTCATTTAAAATCAAGAGCAGATACGAGACAATTTACTAGCACAACAATATATAAAATAGCCCTAATTAAAATATAACTAAGGCTAAAATTAATTAAGATATCTCATATAGTAGATAGGTATTTGACTCTAGCATGCATTTGCCTTGTCTAAGTAACTATTGATCCCATATGAAAAGGGTGGTTTTTGACTATGGAAAAAAGAAACAAATACAGTACTAATAATTAAAAATAACGTGGAGAGGAAAAAGCTATGTATTTACTATATGTAATTTTTTAATTTTTATACATATTTCGTGTTTTCCATTATCTAATAGAGTACTACATATGAATATTTTTGGTATAGCAAATGAAGTTCAGAACACAGGTGAGATGAGCAACCCAACAGTCATGAAAAGTGGTTGGGGAAAATTTGATTTTGTTTATAATGCAGCGTGTTTCGCTTGCGAGTGCCCAAAGAAGGGTAATGATGATGATAACAACAAGGACAACAACAATAATAATAACAGTGGTAATGTAAGTGAGTACTGTAAAGCCATTTGTTGTTAGAAACAAAAGGATAGCACTGAATGCTCATTTTCTTCCAATCCACTACCCAATATTACATTATAATACTTTATGTAATATTATAAGATGGGTTGAATAAAGGAGAACTTTGAATTATCCTCATGTTATTTTCCACTTTGTTTGTAATAATAATAATAATACGAGTTATTATGAAAAAATAAAATAGTACGAATTGTAGTTCTGTTTACTCATTCTTATGTGTGTAATATTGTAAGTGAAAGGCAAGGTCATGGCCACTTTTACGTACTATACTAGTATAATGCAACTATGTAAGATATAAGTTTGAATTAATAAAGGAAAGCTCTGAATGGTTTTCCACGTTCAAACGATTTGCAATGTTTATTTTATATTGTCTTAATTTGTTGTTACGATGGGAAGAAAAATGGGTAAATACTTAATTACTCGTAGCCCATGTATCAAACTCTGAAATTTAATCTTAACAATAAAAAAAAGTGAGAATATAAATATATGTATGAGACAAGTAATTCCTATAAAACTCGTGTTATCGAAGTCTATATTTATACGTGAACGTTTTCTTTTTTTAGTTCAAAATCATATATAGTCGTTGTAATAAATTAAATAATAGCATTAGTCTACAATTCGTATACTGTATTCGTAAACCATATGTGTCATACAAGGATTGGATCCCCTCCAGTATTAATCGCTCCAATATTCTTCGGTATTGGCTTAAACGAAAAACATCTGTCCAATTTATTTTTTAAGAGTTTTGATTTATTTAAGTTACTAAGCTATCAATGGTTTCCTATGAAGAAAATTAAAGTTACTCCAAATTTCTAGTTGGCCTCTTCTCTAAAGGTCTTTATAATCAATAATATTATCGAAGGAGCCTATTAGATTTAACATCTACTGCTTGGGTTATTGATATGTCGTTTTTCGATCGCCACTAAACCAATTTCGAAGGTCATCCCCACCAGAATGCCCCCAAAAAACCTGCATATAATCCATCTTACACTAATTCAATCCATTTTCCTCTGTATTGCTAAGATAATATTTAATGCACCCTTACGCTCCTTTGACGCTTAAATTTTTCTTACTGCTTCTTCAAGGTAAGAACTTACCTTCGCATGCAATGTGTTCAAATATAATATAGAGTTATAAAACTTAATCATAATTAATCAACATATACTTTTACATCATTAAATCACTTAATCATAGTTATAAGTTGTCAGATTTAATGTAAACATCCGGTGCAAGTAGGTTGTTACCCTTCTTCAATGCCGTGAATATCCGACGCGACCTTAGAAGAATGTCAAAACCTAAGCCTAGAATAATCTCTTTCAATATCGGAAAATCGATCGCCTCATATCAATTTATGGTGGAGATGCCAGCTACCTCCCCATACTATACCAAGAGGTCAGGACAACGTTGATGGCGGCATTAAAGGCAGAGGTGAATCTAAAATTTCTATAATATGGGTACACTACTAAAGAAAGGAGAAAAATGCATTAAGTGTGAATTGATATTTGTTCCTCTTCATAAAAAACTAAGCTTTTTACCAAGTACACCATTAAGCTTTTCGTAGCACAAGTGCCATCAATTAATATTAGATCAAAATATCTAATTTTGCAGAAAGACCATGGCCTATGGGTTAGCGTGCCCCGGACATAAATACACATAGATTCACCCTGGTTAAACACACTAATGTATCTGCGCACAATTAAAGAACTCTATTTCTTACTTAAGAAGGTAAAAAACAAAAGGATGCATTGATTTATTTACACCTATAACACACCTGGTTTTGAACTTGTAATGGATCATGCCTAAAGTTTAGTCCCTAATAATTCAAAAATAAAAATGACAGTTATACAAAGCTATTGATTGAAAACCTAAAATCAAAAAAACAAATCACGAATATTAATTGTAACACAAATCGATCACGAATATTAATTGTAACACAAATCGAACTTTCTTTTTCAAATAAAGTATTTAAAATAGTTTTTTTAAACAGCAGTGCTACAAAAGGAATTTCAAAACAAAAAGCTCTAGCTAACAGCAAGAGAGAATGAAAAAAGTGGGGCTAATTAACAATTTTAAAAGGCTTTGAGTTTTGAGTCTTTTTATTTTGAGGATTTACAATTAGTTGACTTTTGAGTATTTTAAGCATTAAAATGATGGCTTATTAAGTAATTTAATTTAATTTTAATTTGGAGAAATTTTCTGGACATACATCCTATAAGAGAACACTTAAACACCTAAACGAACGTAAGAAATGTTGAGACTTACCACTCAATGATACATCCTAGTTAGAGGCGGTGCCATGAAATTTTATGGATTCTACATTTTAGGATAGTGACACTAGGTGTTAGTAAGGATTTTAAATTTAATTTTTGTACATGTTTACTAATTTTCCAAATACACTTACAAGGTCTGGACTAAAGTTATTGAGTTTGACCGCAACTGTACATCAGATTCTAGCCTCGCCTGTGCCTAGCCTTCCCCATATATATTGTATAATTTTTTGACGGACGATTTTTAACTGACCAACCTTTATTATACGTGGCTAAGCTACTCACGCGCCCTACCTATACCTCAAACATATCTGTATACGGGTGAAACCGAGGACACGGGTACACTCGGTTTCCCGTTGTTATGATTATGCTCGGGTGAAGCTCGAGCACCTCACCGGGATCGGGAAGCTCGAGGCCGGACCAGTGTGAGGCGATAACGGAAGGATGATCGACTGCCATTAACAGAAGGCCGAAATATCCGCCCTCACCCGGAAATTTCGGCGTCAATCCCGGCGACGCAGCTGTCACCAGATTTACTTGCTTTATTTAGAGTTGTACTAGGTTTGAAATTCCTCTACTATATAAAGGGGAGGCCTCCATTCATGAAGGGGGTTGGCAACACAGAAGAGAGAAAGGATTCATATCAATAATCATAAAAGAATATAGCATCTGTTTCCATCTGTTCTTGAGCTTTACTTCGTTTGCGTTTCTTGATAGCTCGTAACAAAAGGATACCGACCTCGGTTTTCTAGCCCGAGGTCACGCGAATCCGGCACTTGGTTAGATTTGACTCTTCGTCCATTCCATCACATTATCACACTGTTCAAATCTTTAATTGAATTTAGCTGCATATCTTTGGCACCTCATATAAATTTAATTGTCTATATGTTTAAGGTTAAACAATTTGGCACCCACCGTGGGGCCTTAGATATTAGTGGAGGTTCAATATAACACTGTGGTCAAACTCGATATTTTACACTTGTTCTTTAGGGTTTGATTTCAGGTATACAGAAAATGTTGGATTCACATTCTGTCAACTTCCAAGCGGAACCGAGCCATCACGAGCATGACGGCGGGGATGCACCGAACCACAACGCGCCCCCCGTTAATCCAGCTCAAGTCGGTTCATCGGTGGGAAACATTCCGGTCGGTAAGGATAAAGGGGCCATGCTGCAGCAGCTCCAGAACCAGTTAGATATGGACATGGCTCAGTTGCAGGCCCAATAAGAGATCATAGTGCAATTGCAAAATCGGAATCAGGCACCCGATGTTGCTCCATCGGAACCGACCCAGGATACGGAGGAAAGGCAGGTCTCACAGGGTAACGATGGACTCCTCGGGCAAAATATCGAATTGAAAAGAATGCTCGAGGAATTGACCAAACGAGTTGAATTCGGTGAAAAGAAGATAGAGGCGAACGATAAGAAGGTAGAGAACTATAATTCGAGGGTCGACCAAATACCGGGGGCTCTGCCGGTGTTGAAGGGGCCAGATTCAAAAAAGTTCGTTCAAATGCCATTCTCGCCAAGCGCGGCGCCGATGAAAATCCCCAAAAGGTTTCGCATGCCCGATATCCCGAAGTACAACGGGACAACAGACCCGAATGAGCATGTAACTGCATATACATGCGCTATCAAGGGCAACGATCTTGCCGATAATGAACGGGAATCGGTGCTGCTTAAGAAATTCGGAGAAACCATGTCGAAGGGAGCTATGATTTGGTATCATAACTTGCCCGAGCACTCGATTGATTCATTTGCCATGCTTGCTGATGCTTTCGTTAAGGCCCATGCCGGGCTATCAAGGTCGAAACCCGAAAGTCAGATCTATTCAACGTCAAGCAACGAGACGACGAGACCCTCCGCGAGTTCGTGGCTCGATTTCAAATGGAGCACGTGGACTTGCCACCGATTCGGACGATTGGGCCGTTCAGGCTTTCACCCAAGGTCTCAATTCGAGGAGCTCAATCACGTCAATGGAACTGAAACAAAACTTGATAGAGTACCCGGCAATCGCCTGGGCTGATGTGCATAACAAATATCAGTCGAAAATAAGAGTCGAAGACGATAAGATTTTGAGGGCCGCTTCAGTGTCGTGGCATTCTGGTAAAGGAACTGATCGTACAAGGAGAGTAGAGGATCGAGATTCCGGTATCGTCCCATGGACAGAGAAATGACCGGCGAGCGACCGAGGTCCAAACAACCGTGGGTTGGTAAACAAAAATGTTGTCGAAAGAATTTCGGGAACGAGAGAGATTCCAAGGTTATCCGAGTACAACTTTTGCGTCGACGTAGCAACTTTAGCGGCGGCGTTAGCCGAAACAAAGAAACGAGGAATCCGAGGCCCATCCAATCTGACCCGGAGAAGCGGGACAAAAGCCTTATTTGCAAATATCATCTTACTCACGGCCACCGGACCGAATATTGTCGGCCGAGGTGATAGGTGGCCCGTCTGCTTTAATTTGGGGGCATCTTCGAGAATTCCCGAGTGAACGAGCGAAAACGCATTTTAAAACCCGGATTCCAATAAGCCGGACAGACCGGAAGAGCCTCATCGTGTGATACACATGATCACGGGTGGATCCGACGTGCCCGTGGGGCCGTGATGAAGCGCACGAAGATCTCCATAACGAGGGAAAAGCGTGTCCGAAGCGATGATCCCGATGGTGCCATCACGTTCGATGACGAGGATACGGAAGGCATTGCCCAACCACATAACGACGCACCGGTAATCTCTATCCTTGTCAATAATGTTAGAATTAAACGTGTGCTTTGATTGATCCGTAGCTCGGCTAATATCATCCGATGGAGAGTCATCGAACAAATACCGGGGCTACTAGATCGATCGTGCCCGCCATACGAGTCCTCAATGGATTCAACATGGCATACGAAACGACCAAAGGCGAGATCACTCTACCAATCGACATAGGGTGAATTACGTGACAGACGAAATTTTATGTGATGTAAGGTGATATGGGATATAATGCATCGTCAAAGGCGGACCGTGATTCATCTCGTAAGAGCGGTCCCTTCGACTATGCATCGATGTTGAAATTTCCGACCCCGTGGCGGTATCAAAACCGTCCGTGGTGAGCAGTCGGAAAAGAAATGTTCGCGTCGAAGAATGCTAAGACCGTAAAAGCTCCATCGGGACCGAAGGGAAGAATGAATAGCAATCACAGACCCCGATCCCGGAATCTTCAAAAGATCGGAACGGGGACACACCTCGGGAGAAACATTTTTGAGAGGTCTCCATTGCCCCACATCAAGAAATTTTGTGCACCATCTTATGCAACTGCAAGTGTTTCTCCTGAGAGTTCACAATTGTCGTGCAAAGATGTTAATAATGAGAAAGACTTTTTTGTTATGCATCTAACATTTCATATTTGGCCGTTAGTAAAGTTAGAAGTTGGAACGAGGAAGCTCAACATCTACTATACTAGTCCTAGTATTAGATATTAGACAAGCAATTTGGAAAACTTGTAGTATTTCTTCAAATCTGGCAAAAGAAAAAAAAAACTTGAATATATACAATTCAGATAGCGATTGATCGTGGATCCCGTGGTTGTGACTTGTGAGCTGGAATTGTCATAGGTTATGGCTATAACAATTGTAAAAAGGCGGGAAAAAGTTCACACGAAATTAAATTAATGAAGGAGCTGATAGAATCAGGAAGCCTAATACATCACCAAATTAAATAGCAATGGTTTATTATTATGCAAAGGTAAGGTGTACGTAGTATGTATTATGCAAAGCCGAGGTGCAGTATATTATTTGAGGTATAATAACAATAACTAAACTTCAATATCAAATATAAGTTCAATTATATGAATATTCACTAATCATATAAATCCACTTAAAAATAGCTCAGGCCAACACTATATAGAATAAAAATATAAATAAGATCATAGACTAATAAAAATATAAATAAGATCATAGACTAATAAAAATATAAATAATTAAGAACAAAAAATTAAAATGGAAAAGAGAACAAATTTGAAAAGGTGGCCAACATGCTTGGAGTCGTGTGGTTTTTTGATATTTTTTTGTACTATTGATTTGGTTACGTTTACTGTTTGGTAGAAGCTTTTTTTTTTTTTTTTTTTTTTTTTTTTAATAATAAAAAATCAGTCATTAACAGAATTTCTTAAAAACAACAAGCATTCCGTAACATTAACTTTTTCCAAAAAAGGTTATCTTAAAGTTCGAAGGAGCACATAAGTTTGGTCACTGAAATCTTTCTATCTAAAAGTTTCTATAAATAGGAGAAAAAACGCAAGAATTTTATGAACACATTTAATTTTGGAGTTCATTGATCAAAATGGTTTTCGAGACAAATCTTTTGTTTATAACAATTTGTTTGTTTGTGCTTATGATAATGTCTTCAGAGGCTGATGCCAGGGACATGCCTGCTGGTCCTTCACTTCCATTACTCAAATGTAAGTATTTCTACCTTATTTTTGTTGCCTCTATAAAAATACACTGTATAAAACTAAAAAGCAGCTCTTTTACATACCAAAAGGGGTATAACGTGGGCTGATCCACGTTATAACCCCAACCTTTTTTTTATAATTGTCAGATGTTGAACCGAAAAAAAAAAAAAAAAATTTAGTAAAACGTGGATCCCTCCACGTTTTACAAATATATAATTGTAAAAAATGCGGATCCCTCCCCCGACTTTCATTCAACATATTGCCCTATATATAATATCATCTTCTCTTCCGCCTCCTTCCGCCTCTTCCTCCATCTTCAACTTACGGAAAATTTTGATCTCCTTCTCCTTTTCCTTCTCCTCCATTTATTTTCTTTTAAAACCTTGACACCCCTACTGACTAATTTTGAAGTAGCTTGTTCATCCTTATCTTTTGTTGCTATCTAAATTAAGGTATTTTTTCTAACTCATATAATTGTATATTTCTAGTAGATGTAGAATATTTATTTGTCTTATATATCTTAATTGTTATTTTTTATTTATGTTATTTTAATACGTATAAGATATATGTTTGTCTTATTTGTCTTATTTTAATTTGACCTTAAGATATGATTGTTAGAAGCATTATTATATAAAAGGTAGATTTGTTTAGTAGCACTTTTGAAGAAATTTGTTGTTATGTTATTATTATTTTTGTGGATTGGTATATAAAATTTGATTTGGTGGCAAGTTATCGATAATACATGTGTTTCCTTTTCAATGGTCAACCGAATACTTATTTTCTCCAATTAAAAATTAGTGCGCTTAGATATTTACATAAGAGCTTTATCAAGGTCTACTCTGAAGTGTAACATTATGAACGTCCAACATTATTTTTGTGGATTGTTATACCTTTAATGTGATATTTATATAGTCGAAAAGTATATTTAATTGATCTTTTCAAAATAAAAACATAAAATATCGGATAATGCTTTATTATATCCTAAGTTTTTACTTTGGATAATTATTTTGTCTATACCTTATATGTTAATGTGGTCCAGAATTTTTTTCTAAATAAGGCGAATCAAGTCACTTTATCTAAATATATTTGTTATAAAATTGGAATAATAATTTTTTTTTAATAGTAAATTACTCCAAATAGCTTAAGACTTTAATTTTTTTTTTTTATCTAAGGTACCAATAGCTTCCACGGGTATGCGTGGTGACCCAATAGCATAAAAATTCATTAGAAGCATCGATCGCATGGTGGTGCCTAAAAACGCGAGCACGTTTTCCACGCCGCGCGGATACCGATTTAAGCACGTTCATCTCCATCTCAAATTACTTTGTCATTTTTTTGTTCATATGATTGGCAAGCCAAATATGAGACGCACATTAATCATGACGGGTACATTACAAGATATCGAGATCATGTTTGGCATGGTTGTTGATTAATCCCGAAAGATATTAATGCTAGAAATATATTAATTGTCATGGCAATTTCTATGAGCTTATTTATATGTCATTGTTTTAATGGTGTTAGTAGGTTAGAACTAAATAAATTAATTGAATATGTTAGAGGCTTAGATGACATTACGAGAAAAAAAAATTAGTTATGTCTTGGGTTAGGTTGTAAACGGCTTTTACAAATATTTCCTAAATAAGTCCGGTGATTTACTTAATTTAGACTATTTGCTTGATACGCGACCTTAGAGTAATGAGTGGACAAGCTTGGGAGACGCATTGTCGTATTTGTATATTTGTTTATGCCGCGCTTCGAAGAAAGTCGGGATGTGTGTGGATTCATTTCCTTATTGCGCAGTACGTGACCTTAATTTTATTTGGTTGTCCAATTTGGTAGTTATAAGGTTTTTATGTATTTATTTTAAATTTTTAATATAGGTTTGGGCTTGGGAATTATACCCGACGCAGCCCACCACCCGTGGCCCTTCGGCCACACACGCCTCTTTACGAAAGTGGACCATCGTAAAAGCGAAAATGAGGCACGTGTTGTGCTACCCATATGTAGGGATGTATTGGACAACCTAATAGATGGTCAGGTATTTTATCATAATTATGGTTGTTAATGGTGTTTTGATATAATTGTTACGCTTATGTGTAATTTATTTATTTTATTATCATGTAATTTTATGTTCTTTCTATCGTAGTTTGTGTGGCAGCCTTATTCACCATCATTAACGGACTTTAGTGTTGTCGGGTGGTCAAGATATTTGGATGGCGCGGTTCCCCTTATTTGTGGGATCTATCGAAGTGGCACACGCGACCAGCGTTCTCGGACATTCGGTAAAAACATATTCCCGGACCATGTCGAGATTGATCCTTCTCATTACAAACGTGGACAAACGGTATGTACAACGATTGGAGGTTCAACAAAATTTTGCACACACAAGTAGCTTTTATGGAAAATCGGACAAAGGACAATTCGCGAGTATGAAACAAGACCCGTAGTCATTATCGATTATTTTTATTGGTATCGACGTCACTCGCGCACTTTTATAGAAATCCCGCGCATAACGTGTTTAGGATACCAACACATGGCAAAAGTAACATGAGGCAAGTACGTACATTACATTCCATTAGATGTTTGATGTCTTTATAGGTGTCTTACCACTATCAAATCTTGTTATTTAATTTATTATTTTTTTTTTTTTTAGGCTTTAGGACATCAAGAATAAGTAAAACTTGGCCAACTCATCCAAGATCCAACCAAGTCTAATGAAGTGAAGCAAAGCAAGGTAAAAGCGTACATGCTTCCGAAAAGTAAAAAATAAAATAAAAAATATATCCCTAAAGATGCAACTTTTCTTTAAGATATAGTTTAGTAATGCCTTATGGGGCAGATTTTAGTTAACACATAACTAAAAGTATGTCCCATAAGGTGAAACTTTTTCTTAGGGCATAACTAAAAATTTGCCTTGAAAAGTAAAATAAAATAAAATATATCCCGAAACCCGCTGTGAAAAAAGTGTAGCGAAATTCAAACTTTGCCTTTGCGAATTTTTTTTTTAAAACTTTTGGTAAATTCGAACCCCGAACCCATTGTTTTTGCGAAGGAAAAAAAAAGACAAAATTATGAAGGACATTGCCCAAAAAAGATTTAAGACGGAGAAGAGTTTGTACTAAAGAGAACACTATCACTTGTATTTGGGTGCAGCAAATGAAGCCCAGGACACAAGTGGGCCGTTGAATGACCCAATTAAGCCCCAATGGGAGCATGGTGGATAGGACAAACTGTAGGCCCAAGTCTCGTGTCTTGGTGCATAGAGTGCAAGTGTTGTTGGCTTGATCATATTCCTCCAAATTAGTATTACTACTAATTTATAAACTTAGTCAAGTAATTGAGATTAGAATAAAGGAACTTCAATTCTCACTTTTCTCATGATATACGGAGTATATAGTACTTGTTACATAAGTAAAAATAAAAATAATAGCATAAGTTGCAGTGTTTACTCAACTCTTATGTGTTATGCATGTCTTTGTACTTCCTACAAATTTAATCCCTATTTAATGGAGACTAAATAAAGGAAATATCTGAATGGTTTCTCCATTCCCTTTTCAATTATTTGTATAATGCGATTTACTGTGTTTGTTCATGCCAATTAATTCGTACAAGCATTCATATAAAGTAAAATTTAATAGTTTCTTTCAAAATTTAATTTCATGCAAGGCTTCAAATTTTTAGTATATTTTAAGAAAATGAAATTTGGGATTTCATTCAACCATAAAAGTTAATTCATGAGGTGAGCATTTCTCAAAACCATATAAAAAAATAAATTATACCTTCCTACACTGATGTAGGACCCTAATTATCACCCCCTGCATGTTTTGGACTATGGAAAGTGAACAATATAACATGTGGGTTCAAAATCGGGTCTACAAGAATTAGGATGGACATAACTCTAATACTATGTTAAAAAATGAAACTTAAGCCTAATTCAACTTTAGAAACTAACACATAAAGTGATGATTGTTTCAAACCATATATGGACAAAACAAATTATGTCATCCCATAGAGATGTAGGATACTAGAGGACGATGTATACATGTAGATTAAGACTTTATATCATGAAACTATCTTTTGCAATATCAAATTAATTGAACTATATATGACTAGTTCGTAAAATATATATTAAAAAAGTAAAACATAGAAAAACAGGCAAAAAATTGGGCTTCAAAAATTTTAGTTTTGATCAAGCGCAAAAAAAAAATCAACCATTTAACTTAATATTTTAGTTTTGATCAAGAGTAGAGCGAATAGTCGACTTGATCTTTGCTTGTTTAATTAGTTATTTACAAGGCGGTGGATACTTATAAACAATCAAGTAATATAATCTTAAAAGTTAAAAATTAACTGAGAATATAATTTCTTTTAATAATGATTAAGTAAGAAATGTGTAAAAAAAAATAAGTGCAATACATTTACTTTTACTGATTTAATATGAAAGTCGAATGCATTTAAATTTTTGCCATTACAAGGCTATCCTTATCTATAGTTGAACATATTGACTTATTGCAACATAAATAGTTAGAAGTGGTCAACTGAATCGACATTTCTAAATGGTAAAATTACTCAAATGATTATTTTATTGTAGTTTTTTATCATTTGAAGCTACCTTTTTAAATATTAGCATTTGTAGCTACATTTTGACAAAATAGTGTATGTTTTTGCGTGTCAACAAATACACGAGAACATGGTGAAAAAAAAAAAGAATCCTTATTTTTAGCCTTTAACGGTGGAACTATTAAATTAGATATTAATATTTTTTTGATGTATTTTAGTGATTTTTTTTTATTTTTTTTTGCTTTGATGTATTTCAGTGATTTTTTTTTGCTATAATGTATTTCCGTGTCTTTTTTTTTAATGTATTTCAGTGATTATTATTTTTTGATGTATTTTAGTGATTTTTTTTTAATGTATTTCAGTGGCTTTTTTTGATGCATTTCTTTGATGTATTTCAAATACATTGTGTACATTCCAACTACATATGAAGCCAAATACATTCAAATTTTCGCATTTTTGAATGGATTTCAACAAATACATTCAGATACAAGATAAAAAAATTTAAATACATGACAAATACATTCAAAAACAGTTCGTCTGGCTATTAACAAAACACAATAAAAAATGCACTCAAAAAACACAAGGACAAATACATTCAAAAACAGTGTATTTGTGAGATGTAGATTTTTTTTAATGTATTTTGTATTTGGCTTTTAACAAATACAAACAAAGATACAAAAAATACACACGGCCAAATCTGAGACACTACCACCACCAAAAACCCTAATCTCTCCACCACCATGAAAAAACCCTAATCTGAGACACACCACTATCAAAAATCCTAATCCCTCCACCACCACCAAAACCCTAATCTCTCCACCTCCACATCATCTTCTCCGCCGCCATCTCAAAATCAGTGCCATCGCCGCCACCACCAAAAATACACACGGCTAGATTTATGTCATCGCCGTCTGCATCTTCTTCTTCCTCGCCGAGTCTTCATCGTCGTCGTCTACATCATGTGTCATCTCGGGCCACTCAATCGGTGGGTGCTTGAGTGACGATTTGGCCATCTTCTTCCTTGAAAGTAACGATGCAGACGACAGGTAGAGTGAAAAGAGAGAGAAAGGGGTGAGCACAAAAGGAGAGGGAGAAGAGAGAGAGGGGCGACGCGGCTGTGGTGGCGGTGGTTGAGAGAAGGAGAGCTAATTGTTGGGTATTGATATTGGAAATAACACCTAGAATTTATTGCAAACAATCTCTCTATTCTAGTAAAGATAGGAGTAAAGTGTGCGTACATTTATTTTTTTCACACCTTATTTATAAAATTACACTGAATATATTATTGTCGTTGATTTGTTGTTGTTATTGATGAGGAATAGCATAGAGTTATTGGGAGGAAAAATCAATCTTGTGCTGACACGTGATGGAGAAGTTGAATTCTTGTGTAATTTTCTTTGACTGCACATTAGATAGAGCATTCTTGGCAACTCCAAAGAGAGATTCTAAATCCTTTAAATAATCGATCTTTCTTTTCACACGTATTTAATTTTATGAATTCTAAATTTTAGGAGAGTGACATTAGGTATTAGTACTTGAGTTTTAAATTTAAGTTTTAAACATCTTCAGTAAATTTCTTAATACGAATATAAAACTTAAACTAAAATTACTTGGTTCAGCTAAAGCCGTACATCGCATTCTAGCTCTCCTCGTGCTAGCCTCCCCCATTCTTGTCAAAATACTTTTATGGTGAAAAATTTAAGCTCCACTTAGTGGTCCAAAAAATTCTCTTATAATGTTCAATATTTAATATATAGGGAAAAGGGTCAAATTTACCCTCCAATTATGGTTCATAGTTTAATTTTGTATTTCGTCAAAGTTTTGGATCAAATTTGCCCTATCTGTCAAAGTTTGAGATCAAATTTGCCCTCCCCATTAGGATACTTGATAAATTTGCCCTTATATGGATGAAAGTCTGACTTGGACTTCATAATCCCGATTCTCTTAACCCAATTCTCTTTTGAAAATGCCCCTGCAGCATCTGTTTTGTCATAATGAAGGTTTCTTCATGAATTCTTTAGAGCATTTCTGAACAGAGGAAAACATTTTTTCTCAGAATACATTCCTAAACGTATACCGAAAGTAAGATCAGAAAAACTATGATCCTGCAAAAGTGATAGCAAGACAACAAAGTAAATTTGTACAGTTCAGCTTTGAAAATCCATTTTTAGTTCTCTTCAACGAAAATCCATTTTCAATTCTGTAGAATAGTTTTTGAGAGGTTCGGACAAGGAGGCGACAACAATGAGTTAAGTTAGCTTCGTCAAAGTTCACCTAAGATAGATGTCATGTTCAAGTAAGCTTTGCTGGTCAGATAAATTCTATGTTTCTGGAGAGAAAAACGAATCCTTGGTCGTATTAAACATTTGTTGTTGTTGCTGCAGAAATTTTTCTTACATGCCTCCTATTTTATCACATGCATTACGTGTGTACCTCGATGCGATTAAAACTCCGGCTTTTCACATTACTACATGGTGCCTTAGTGTCAGCAATAGTCTAAACGAGTTAAGAGAATCGGGATTGGGAAACGGGTTAAAAAGAGAACTGGGTTTGGGAGTCTACGTGGAGCCTATGAGGATCCGACGTGGCTAATTTTTTTGTGTTGTCGAGTCCAAGTCAGACTTCCATCCATATAAGAGCAAATTTATCAAGTATCCTACAGGGAGGGCAAATTTGATCCCAAACTTTAACGGAGAGGGCAAATTTGATCCCAAACTTTGACGGAGGGCAAATTTAAACCATAAACCATACTTGGAGGGTAAATTTGACCCTTTTCCCTGTATAAAAAATACATTTTGATCAATACACTTCATATAATTTCCCGACATGCGTTTTTGTACTGACCAACCTTCATTGTATGTGACTACGCTACTCACTCCATCTATAACTCAAACATATCCTTAAAAAAATTCAACTTTTTATTTTTTATTTTAGACTTTTAGTGCAATTCATTATAGTAAACATATCCTTAACATCATGCATATCTGCGACATCTAGCATGATTTTATTTAAACGTTTTAAAGTTAATTAATCTAACTCGAGCAAACCACAGTGGTTTTATCTTAAAACTGAAACATAGTTGTTTGTTCAAACTTGTTCTAAGACCTAACACTAACTACAGAAATGCTGCCAAACATTATTTTCCCCTCACACACTTCCAATTAATTAAAGTAATATAATATTTCAGCCATGCTTCTATGCCTTCATTGAATTAAAATATGAATTTCATGGTTATATACGTAATCAAGCATTTAAACTTGAGGTGTTCAAAATTTAATATTTAATAAAATTTTAAGTATTACTTTTCACATATGTATATCACATTCCAAGAAAATACCTGGTTCGATTGAACCTATAAAATACGCTACATCTGCCAACATTGGTATTGTTAAGTCTAGTATTTTGATTCTGATTCTGATTTATGAGGACTAAAATGTGAACGTACAATAGTATGTTGATGCTCAACAATGGAAGGGCACTGGACTTTGACAATAGGAAAAGTCAACTTGATCTTGCTTGTATTACCAGCGCACACAATATTATACAAAATCAGGTAATTTAAATTTAAGTGAAAACATATAGTATGACTTAACTATGTGGTACTGGTTGTGCAAATTTGCTTATGAACTGAAAACCATCAAAATACCTTATGAAAATAGCATAATCATTAGAGTTAAGAGTTGTCTTCGACATGTTTTCATATTCTGACAACAGAAAAATTGACCTAATACTTGATATTCTATTCAAAATACAGTTGGATCTCACTAACAAACTGGAGTAACTAGACTTAAAGAATCAACACCCACTTATATTTGCAATATTCATTTGATCACAAATTGCGTCTTAGCTCAAATTTTGTATGGACGTGATCCGATAGAATTTGTATCTACAAATATAAATTTCAGATTGATGTAAAAAAATGTAATCTACTCATAAAGATTGTACAACATATATGTAAACAAAACGTAATTTACACATAAAATTTGCACGGTACACAAAAATACTAGAAACTAAAAGACATATGTTCATCAATTTAACAGGAAAGAAAAGATTGACAAATTTAAAGAGTTGGCAGCTAAGTTATGGGGCAATTCATCGTGTGGAGTTTCACTATTTTTTTAAAGTTTGGTACGCCAAAATGCCAAATCTTTTTAAAAGTATCTATAAATGGGAGAGGAATGCATATTGTTTGATCATCCACAAATTAAATATCAACAAACTTCTATAAGTTAATTAAATTCATCCAAAATGGCATTCAAGGCAAATGTTTTGCTTATTTATTCTTTGGTTCTTCTGATAATATCATCAGAGGTTATTGCAAGAGAGATGGTTGAGCCTTCACTTCCAATGCTTGAGTGTAAGTTTTTCAATTGTAGTTTTAAGTACTAATAACAATCTTCATATGACAAATTAAATTAAGTGCATTGTTTAACGGGAAAATGGTAAAAATAAAAAATCTTTTACTATACGAATGATATCTTAGTTTTACCTTTCGCTTTGATATAAAATCATCTATATCCTTAACATTAGCAAATTGTATCGTATTACCTTGATGCTAACGGAACTCTAACCCGATATATAAAATATAGTAAATTTTACCATAATTAAAAGTAGATGAGTACTTGAACCTTTTTCTCGAAGTATCTTAACACATTGAACTCACATACTCTATGTTGGAGCTCATTTAAAGTCAAGAGTAGATACTGAGACAATTTACTAGCTAGCACAAGAGTATATGTAAAATACCCCAAAATATAATTAAGGGTAAAATTTAGATATCCCATTAGCAGATGGGCATAGTTGTTTGTAGCATTTGCCTTGTCTAGGTAACCATTGATCCTATATGAAAAAGGTGGTATTGACTTTGACTATAGATAAAAGAAAATAATATAATTATTAAAAATAACATGGGAAAAGAAAATGCTAATGTATTTGCTATATTTAGTTACGTTCTTTTAACATATTTTATTTTCTTCATTATCTAATAGAGTACTATACATAAATTTTGATGCAGCAAATGAAGTTCAGAACATAATTAAGATGAACGACGCAACGCTCCACGGTCAGAAAAAAGATGGCGGGAGGAAAGGAAAAGTTAGTTTTAATTTAATGTGTTTAGCTTGCGAATGCCCAAAAAAGAATGATGACGACGACGACGATGATGATAACAACAATAACAACAACAACAGTGGTGGTTTTGTCGATGATGTATGTAAAGCCATGTGCTGTTAGAAACAAAAGGATCACAAGCACTAAATAATCATTTTCTTCTGATCCATTACCTAATAATATATACTTTGTGCCCTAATATTATATACTTTGTGTAATAATATGAGATTGGTTGAATAAAGGAAAACTTTGAGTTATCCTCATGTTATTTTCCACTTTGTTTGTAATAATAATACGAGTTATCACGAAAAAAGTAAAATAGTACGAATTATAGTACTGCTTACTCAATTGTTATGTGTGCAAATTGTACATGAGACTATGAGAGGCAATTAAATTAGGTCATGGCCTCTTTTACCGGCTATACTTTAATGTAACTATGTAAGATATAAATTTGAATTAATAAAGGAAAGCTGTAAATGGTTTTCCCCATTCAAACGATTTGCAATGTTTATTTATATTGTCTTAATTTGTTGTTACGATGGGACGTAAAAACAGTAAATACTTACTCGTAACTAGTATTTATGTGAAACTCAGAAATTTAATCTTAACGGGAAAAAAAATTGAGAATGTAAATATAATAAATGTATGACACAAACAATTCCTATAAAACTCGTGTTATAGAAGTGTATATTCTGAAAGATACGTGGATGTGTTTTTCTTATTTCTACACAGTATATATAGACGTGGTATTATGAAATTAATAATAACAATTAATATCTATAATTCGTATTTTGTATTCATAAACCATATCGGGATTGGATCCCTCCACTGTTCTTCGGTTCAGGCTAGTTTAGAACACTATATTTGCTTCCCCTTGTCAGTCTCAATACTATTGGGCTAGTATTATCGTATCCCTCTATTTTGCTACTGTTGCTGTTCTTTTTTACTTTTGTTATCTCTATTATGTTGTTGTCAAATATTTTTCTCTTCTTCATTTTTTTTTCAATCATAACTTTTTACTCTTGTATTTTTCAAATATATTTTGAATATGCTTTTCTCGAGCCGAAGGTCTTATCCGAAACAACCTCTCTACCTTACCCAAGGTAGGGCAACCTTCCCAAATTCTACTTATGAAATCACACTGAGTATATTGTTGTTATTGTTGTTGTAATTCAGAGAACAAAAATGATGGCAATACAAGCTAATTAACAATTTTAAAAACCTTTGATTTTTGAGTCTTTTTACTTTTAGGACTTACAATGAGTTGACATTCGAGTATGTAAAAAAAAAAAAAAATGATTTCAATTTGGAGAAATTTTCTAGACATACATCCTACAAAAGAACACGCCCAACACCACGAACGTAAGAAATGTTGAGATTACACCTAGTGATACTTGAGTACCCAATCCCCACCTTGTCTTAAAGCTTGCTGAAAAAACGTCTTCTAAAACAATAAGGAGTTGTTTGGTTATTGGAATGGGATGGGATAGACAGTAAGGATATTCCATGAATTGAGATATCTCATGTGATTAACTATCCAGCCTTTTATATGAAATGGCTAGTTCCACCATCTTAGTACATCTCATTAGATTGTTATCCCTCATCCTACCAAACAAACAACCTCTAAGCTATTACCCACCTCAGTAACCTAAAGGACAATTTATAACAGTTTTACTTTTTAAAACATTATTGCTTAACAAATACGGAGTATCAAATTTTATATTTTTCTAAAGTTAATTAAAATCTGGATATGTACTTCTTGCATTGAGTTATATCAAGTCTTATAACTCTCATCAATTGAAGATCTCAAAAATTTCTATTTCAGGGGTGGAGCCATGATTTGAATTTTATGAATTCTAAATTTTAGGATAACGACGTTAGATATTAGTAATTGAGTTTTAAATTTAAATTTTAAACATCTTTAATTTAGTGAATTTCTTAATACGAATATAGAACTTAAACTAAAATTACTTGGTTCAGCCAAAGCTGTACATCGTGCTCTACTCGTGCTGGCCTCCTCCATTCTTGTCAAATACTTTTATGATGAAAAATTTAAGCTCCACTTAGTGGTGCAAAAATTTCTCTTATAATGTTCAATATTTAATATATATGTATAAAAAATACATTTTGATCAATGTACTTCATATTAAAGAGTTGTCACGATTGAAAAAAAAAGAAGAAGGATGGAATGTTAAAATAGGAAGAGAGAGAAAATATTTTTATATATTTATGGATAAGTTATTAATTATATAAACTATAGTTATGGCCTTATTTTAGTCAATGAAATCTTAGTCATTAATTCTAACATTTTAGTCTACGTACCAAATGACCCCTAAGCATTTAGCGAGATACTCCTTTTCACCAATAGTAATATCTTTTGCTCTCTCGGATACATGAAAAAAATGTGTATTATGCGTCGCCTAGTTAGTATCATGACACATGTCATTGTCTTGAGGAAAATGGAGAGAAGGTCATCAATGTTTATTTGCATTTACTCGAGAGCGTTTTAAATTTTTACTATTACAAGACTATCCTTGTCTAATCCAAAAATACATTAGTATCTTATGAATTGATGGTACAATATATTGCACATGATGGTCGTAATGAAGATGTTGAATTCATATTTAATTTTTTTACTGCACATTACATAGAGCATTCCTGGCAACTCAAAAGAAAGATTCTAAATCTTTTAAATAACTGATCTTTCTTTTCACGTAGTATTCGATACTGGCTTTGAAATTTAATAGTTAAGCAAATCAAAAGATCCAAAAAAGGTTCGTGGTAAACGGGAAATATGTCCAAACAACGATGAAATTATTTTGTATTTGTATCGTAAAATTTCACTTTGAGAACAAACGTAATGTTCACTATCAAAATCATACATTCTCAAAATTTTAACTCGAGAGTTCTAGTTAAAAATAAAAGGTATTTATCACCCCATGGTGATTTTTTATGACAATAACTGAGCTTTCTTAGTTGGATATGTGATTTTACAACCTACTGTAATACTTACACGGTGAATTCTGAACCGACCACTAAGAAATACTTTATGCAATTAATGAAATTTCCTTTTGTAACTATTTAGAGTATATGCCTTGGCAATATCCAAGATCATGCCTTTTAATTCAAATCTTTATCCAGAATCTACAAGATCCAAACGAATTAAATGCGCCATAAAAAAGGGTCGTACTTCCCCAAAGCATGAAAAAAAAAACAATTTACTTCCTTTTGTAAACAGTAAACACTAGTACACTTTAGAGGATATGTATTAACAATACCGAAAGTAATTATTCCAAGACCATGCCTTTTAATTCAAATCTTAATCCAAAATCCCAAAAATTCAATGCACCTTGAATTAAAGGAAAAAATCTTACAATTCCCAAATCACAAAGAAAAAGCAATTTATTTCCTTTTGTAACACTATTACAATTCAGATGATATGACTTAGCAATATCCAAAAGTGTCGTTTGGTATGCGTGATAATATGAGATATTCAAGATTAAGTTTGTGATTAATTTATACTATGTTGATTAATTTATACTATGTTTGGTAGAAGATATAAGTTTATCATACCTTTTACCAAATAATAAAATATAAAATGAAGCCAAACTTAATTCTTAAATATCCACTTTATCCCATCAAACTTTCTTCCGTATGATATTACCCCAAATTATAATCCCGCATATAATTTAATGCTGCACTTAAAGTAATTATTCCAAGATCATGCCTTTTAATTCAAATCTTAATCCAACATGTACAAAGTTCCAATACATTCAATGCACCTTGAATTAAAACAAAGAAACGGTACAATTCCCAAATCATGAAGAAAAAGCAGTGTCAAAGTTTTGCCTTTTAACTTCGTCATCAATCAGCACCAACCTAACTAAAGCCGACCCATTCCCATCAAATTATTAAATCATTTTAACACGCAAACTTTTTCCTATTACGTGTCGACTAATTTACGGACTCTTTTATGAAAATGGAAAATATAGCTAGCTATTATCCAGTACAATAGTGAAATGACCTTTCTCCTACAATTGCCACATGTTTCAATTAGAAATTCACAAATATTGACCCCTTTATAAATTATATTTTCATCACGTGTATCATCGTTATTGGATGAAGTGACAGTGCTACACATGGGAAACATGAATTTTTGTCTTAACAAAACAAAGAAAACCAACCCAACAAGAAAAAAGGAAGGGAACCAACGACAAGGGGAAATGACAAAATGGTACAACTCGTGCATATTTTAGGCATGCTTTTAGCCTAAAACGTTTTAGCAAATGGCAGGCCTAAAAAAATTGGCCCAACTTAACCAACTAAGCAAAGAGGTTGCTAAATAATAGGAAGAATATTTTTTTTAATCCCTATTTAAGGTAACTAAGAAAAGAAGTTGCTAAATTATAGGGATGAATTTTTTATTTTTTTAATCCCTTATTCAAGGTAAAGCAAAGAGGTCACTAAATAATAGGGATGAATAATTTTTTATTGCTTATTTAACGTAACTAAGCAATGAGGTGGCTATATAATAGGAATGATTTTTTTTTATCCCTTATTTAACGTAATTTATATTATATGAATACAGTAGATGTATACAAATGATCAACAAACGGTTTTTACTCATTATGTGTATACAAATCAAATTGTTTATTTAATATACAACACACATAATAACGTTTAAATAAATACCATGTATTGTATTCATATAACTTGAAAACTTGTGAATATTTGGACACTAGCCTATGCATACATTAGATATATACAAATGATCAAACAATTTTATACACATTATGTATTTTCAAATTATGAAATATGTGTACACTAGCTACGTATACAAATTAGCATGTGTATAGCTCGTCGCCAGACTTATCACTAGCCTATGTATACAGTGATATTTCATGTGTACATACCAGTGATAAATTGTACCTTTTATGCATTGTATATCAAATATGTATAAATATGTATTCATGAATCTGATGTGTACATCTTATGTATACCAACTTCTATACATGTATTCATGAATCTAATGTATACATCATATGTACCAACTGCTATACATGTATTCATGAATCTGATGTATACATCATACATATACCAACTGCTATACAGATTTAAACACGATTTATAATATACATGGTACTGCACAATATATAATGCATGCATGGTACTCGTCATCTCCACCAAAACCTCTATAGACTCCGCCGCCCCACTGCGTGAGAATTTCTTACCTCGGAAACACCAACAAAAAAATAAATTTCTTCAAAATGTGAGTCCTTTTCATCGAACGACTTTAAGAGATCTTAGGAGAATCAATGAATGTGGAGAAGATGAGTCCATTAACACTGATTCTTCAAAATCCGAATTGTTAACAATATGCGTAGAAGTAATTTTTACAACCTTCTTCGAAGTATTCTTCTTCTCCATCGATTTTCATAAAATCTTCTGAAAATCGTTCAAATTACTTCAAAACCATGTACACTAATTAGTGTGAAAAAAATCGAAAAGTCATATAACAGATACATTGTATCAAACACTGATATGGATGTAGCTAAAAATAAAGAATATATTATTGATTGATTTTCGATTTGATTGGAGAAATTATAGGAGATGAAAGAAAAGAGAGTTAAAAAGTGGAGGAGAGAGAAGCTTCAATGAACAATACATAGGCTAAAAATTAAAATTTATAAAAATAGGGTAAATTTATGGGCCATGTAATACTAAATAAATGACCCAAAACGTGAGTTTGACTATTTAATGCCAACATTTAAAAGGATTGTTATTTTATGCCAATACTCTATAGGGGTAGATACACCGTTCCATTTCCCCCAAGCAATGGAGATGGTATTGGGGAGCATTAAGTTTTTATTTTTTATTTTTTTATCCTTAAATCAAATTATGAATATAAAATTATCTTTATAAGAATCGTTCTACTGCCTGATAAAAAACCTATTCGATACGAATTCAAATTTAGCGACCCCAATATAGTACCGTATAATGAAAGTGGATCAAAATTATTGATATACTGATTCATGTGAACTCATTAATTTTTGCCTAAATGTAGACATAATAAGATACTTACTAAATATTTATAAGACTATTGTTATTATCATATTATTAAATTGAGATTAATGTAGGAATTCATAAACTTCAAATATTGAATACGTCTTTACCAGATTCGAGAAAAAAAGGCCAGGTGTCGAATTACAAGATGGGGGGCGAAATAGTCATTTTAAATGCACAGTTGTAGTTACGCGATGTGTGTTCATATTTGTATTCGAGAAGTCGCTTTTTTACTAGTAACTGGAAGCACCGCATTATCAGACAAACAAAAAAGCTGCCTTTACTCACTTGATTTGATTTATTATTTACGACGTTATTTATTTACTACCTTTGCCGCAATTTTATTTAATTTGAAGTGTCAAACCTTTTAATTTGACCATGAATTTTGACATATCATCTTTAAGTTTTTAAAAATAAATTTACTCCCTTAGTTTCAATTTATTTGTCTTTTTTCTTTTAATACGTTTAAAAAAAATGTCTTTTTTCCTTTTTGACGTTTCTTTATCTTCAATTGTTCAGATATCATATTTAAAATCACAAGATTAAAGGACATTTTAATACATTCTATATATCTCTAGTTTAAGACTATAAGATTCAATTTATTTATTTTACTTTCTTAAACTCCGTGCTAAATTAAAACCAGACAAACAAATACTAATAGAATTATTCTTGAACACTACAAATACCTCAATAGATATTTAACGAAGAGATATTATGCCCCCGTCTCAAATTATATGTCAAGGTTATTAAAAATAGTTATCTCAAATTATCTATCATTTTAGAAATTTAAAAGCAAAATTAATTATTTTTACTCATTTTACCTTATAGAATTGTGTCATTAATAGAAATACACATAAATAAAGTAAATATTTAATAAATAAAAATTATAACTTAAACATAAATAAAAATAAAATTAGTTAAATATCCCATCTAATTAATTCTATTACTATATATCTTAAAGGCCTATAGAAAAAAGACAAATAATTTGAGACAAAGGAAGTACTCCCTCACCTAAGCCAAAATATTTTGTCTCATAATAAACATCACCTTAAAAATCAAGACTTAAAATGGCTACTCCTCCTTCCATCCCATAATAGGTGTCACTTTAACCAAAAACATTTATCACATAAGTGTCACTCTAGAAAATTAAGACATAAATTGACTAAATTTTTCTAATTTTACCCTTAGACAAAAAGTGGCAAGTTTATGTATTTAAGATAAAAAGCCACATAGTAACTTTGTATTATTGGATTCTCAATGTCAAAAGGATTACTACTCATGTATGCTCTAATAAAAAACAAAAAATAATTTATTTTTATTATATATGGGTAATTTAATAAATTTCATATTGTATTATTATTTTCTTAAAATGTTTATTTTTTTTGCTAAGGTAACACTTATTATAGAACGGAGAGAGAGTATGTATGTTATGTTTATAACACATAGTAGTAAAAAAAGTAAAATAAAATAATGATTTTACCCCCGAACTCGTCCTTATTTTCCATCTAACTCCCAACCGAAACGTCGACCATTCGAACCCCGAATATAAGATAGATCGTGCCATTTGAACCCCTCGTGTTAGCCGGTACACGCGTGAAGCCATCGCTTTAAACAGCCCGAGAGACCAATTTTTTTCTTTTTTTGAATTTTTAATCATTAAAAATTAATTTTAACAAAAACTCTATTTTAAAATCTATTTAAATAATTTAAAAAAATTGAATTCCCAACCCATCCTCTCCGATAGCCACTTCACCGCCGCCACTGCCTCCTCTGCCGCCACTGGGCTATCGGAGAGGATGAGTTTTTTTAATTATTTAAATAGATTTTAAAATAGAGTTTTTGTTAAAATTAATGATTAAAAATTTAAAAAAAGAAAGCGGCGGCGAGGTGGGCTATCGAAGAGGATGGGTTGGGTTTTTCAATTTTTTAAAATTATTTAAATAGATTTTAAAATAGAATTTTTATTAAAATTAATTATTTTTGTTGACATGACTTATTTTAAAAACAAATATGACATGGCTCTATGTTACTGATTTATTTTTCCATGTCACAGCAAGTGAGCTTCAAGCGTATGCCCAGTTAACATGAGGGGTTTAAATGACATATTTTATTTTATATTCAGGGGTTTAGATGATCAATATTTTAATTGGGGGTCTAGATGGAAAATCAGGACAAGTTCAGGTCCATGTATGACTTTGGCCTAAAAAATAAGGTAAGTCAATAAAGGAGAAACGCGTGTTACTACTATAATATTCTCTCTCTTAATAAAATAAAATAAAATAATAGTACCTGAGAAAGAATCCAGCTGTTTCCATGAAAATCTTCAATTAAAATTCTCCTCACTTTCTTTCCATTTTCTTCTCAAAAGAAAAAAAAACTTAGCAATCTGCTTTCGGAGCTCCAGCGGTTTTGTATTTTTTCTTCCGGCGGTCATTATGTTGTCGCAACAGCAGCTGCTGATGGCTAGGGTTCCGCCATATGATGGCGGCAACGTTACGGTCGGTGATCAAAGGATAGATTCGTCTTTTCCATTTCAGTCTGATCACTCCTCATTATCTTCAACTAATATCAAATCTCAATTCTCTCATGAAGGTTTGACTTTTTTTTTTTTTTTAATAACTGATGTCTATTATAAATCAGTTATATATTGTTGTACATATAAACGCACATGTTCTATTTATTTTTACAGATTGATTTTTCTTTTTTTGTTTTGAGGATGGAGTATTATGTTTTTGTATGTGTATGTAATTTATGTATACTCACTTTAATATGAGAAAGATTTCATTTTTTGTAATTTTTTTTGTTTTTAAGTAATTGATTTTGTGTTTGTGTTTGTATTTGTATACTCACTTTATTGTGAGAAAGATTGAATTTTTTGTAATTTTTTTTTGTAAGTAGTTGAATTTTGTTTTGAAGGAATGAATTAGTCCATTATTAGGGGGGAGTATTTATGTTCGTGTATGTGTATGTATTTAAGATTCACTTTAATATGAGAAAGATTGAATATTTTGTACTTCTTTTTTTAATCTTTAAGAACTATCTTTAAGAAAGACTCTCGAAATCCGAACTATGTTAGTAAATTGGGACTGAGGAGTATATATTTAATATGAGAAAGATTGAATCTTTTGTAGCCTTTGTTTATATTTGAATAGGAATTTTATCAAACCAATTGTATACGGATGTAGTACAATTTTGTTGTACGTATAGGTTCGATGGATATGAGAGAGAGAGAGTCCAGAGAGAGAGATAGGAACAGATTGAGTTAAATGTTATATATGTGTATGTAATTTGTACTTACTTTAATACGAGAAAGATTTCATTTTTTTGTCCTTTTTGTCTTTAATATGAAAAAGATTGAACTTTTTGTAATTTTTTTCTACAGACAGATATTTACCCATGTAAATTTTTGTTCTTTTTGTTTTTAAGTAATTAAATTTGTTTTGAAGGAATGAATTAGTCCATAATAGAGACGGAGTATTTAGGTTTGTTTTATGTGTATGTGTATCCCCGTTGCATTATCTTATATTTACTAGCATTATCCAATATTTCATCTACGTCAAAAGCAAAAGGCACAAAAGAAGTGCCAAAATCTGTCGGGGCTTTAAACACAAAACAGTAAAAGGGATAGGCTTTAACAGCAAAAGGTGCTAATGAAGGAAAATAAAATTACATATGTAATGCTACTTAAAAAAAAAAATTATATTCGGATTTGCGATTGAAGCTTCACTGATTGATTGGTTGATACTCTACTTATTATCTATGATGATTTCAATAAATATCTGGAGCACTTTGTTTAAGCTAGACTATTAAAAACTGTTGGTAATTTTAAGAGGTAAGCCTTAATGGCTTACCCTTCTGTTTGAACTGTACTACATCTCTTTAGCTTTGGCACAACATTGAATGAATCAATGTCTAGTAAATAGGGAAATAGAATGCATTTTGGCCGTAGGATTGTGTTTTATAAAATGTAAATCTATGCATCTTCTTGATGCTTTATAATGACATTTCACTTCACACAAAAAAAAAAAAAAAAGGGATAATGTTACCACAAAATGTGGTATCTTGAGCGAACACCCAACATTGGTTTGGTAGCTGTGTGCTCACAAGAACACCCGCTATGGGTGTGCTAGCTATATTATTAATCCTTAAAAACAGGATTATGTTTCTGTAAAACCTTCTGAACCTCAAGTACTGTGAATATTATAATCTGTTAAATGATACTAAGAGCCTAAAGAATGTGAGACTTCCTTGCTGCCAAAAATAAGTTATGAATAATTATAGGAAAAAGGATAGAGAAAGGAAAAGGGAGTTATTGATTAGTGGCCACATGAATTAGGAGAAATTTAACCTGGCATCAATGGATGTATTCAAATAGCTAAGTCTTGATATATCTTACTGATTGTACTTTTTTGAGGTCATGCAGTCAACTGTCAGCCAAATACGAATAATTTCTGTCTACTGAGGATTGTTTTTAGAACATTTTCTGACATCTCTATTTTATATGCCACAGTAGATGAGGACACTCTTTTAAATCTTGCTCATCAGAACTACAAAGCTGGGAACTATAAACAGGCACTAGAGCATAGCAAGGCAGTTTATGAGAGAAATCCAGGGCGCACTGATAATCTTCTTCTTTTTGGGGCTATATATTATCAGGTGGGTTTCCTGGCACTAATGCATATGATGTGATTTCTCTATCTTGCATTTTTTATGAGATTATTTTTATTGTTAATTTATTTTTGATGTGATCTGCGGATCTGAAGCATGTTACCATTTCTTTGTTTTATTTAGTTGCATGATTTTGATATGTGCATCGCAAAAAATGAAGAAGCCCTAAGGATCGACCCACATTTTGCTGAGTGCTATGGAAATATGGCGAATGCTTGGAAGGTATGGTTGTACTAACTCATCTAGAAGCTGCTTCTTGTGGTTTTGGAATTGGACACTGATAAAGTTCTACTGGTGCAGGAAAAAGGCAATATTGATGTTGCAATACGCTATTATTTAATTGCAATTGAGGTTTGTAAACTTCTTCTCCTTACATGACTGTAGCAAGAGCTTTTCGATTCTGCTCTTATTACTTTGAAGATAGTTGCATTCTTTCTTTTCTGCTCTTGATGATTACGGTTTTATTGGGATGCCATTGTTGCTCAGCCTCATGCTTTCAGAATGAGTCTATTGGAAAGAACTTTTAAAGACTTCTGAAATTTTGGGAGCTTGCTTAATTATCAGAGTCTAGCTGTTCAATATAAGTTGTGGCATAGTCCATGTATGGTTTTTTTGAATAATATTTTAATAATTAATCACATATATGTGGGTTGCTAAAGACTTCAAAGTGGAGCAATATCGCAGAGAAAAGACGAGAATAGTTGAGATCCAAGGCAGTTCTCCAGTTCAGGCCTGAATTATCAAAGCGAATATTGGAACTATGTGGTTATAGGTTCTAAGCGGAAAATAGAGAAGTTGCTCTGCATTTGGGTTTCTTGATTGTATTTCTTGTTTTCTTACTGTATTTGGTTATCTTTTTATCGCAGATAATAAAATCTGCATAACACAAGAAATCTTATTATGAATCTAATAAATAAAAAAAAAGAGTACTATCTCTTACTACCGTAAAATGGCTACTCGCTCGATTTGGTAGAGTAACCAACATATTCCACATCAGAATGAAAAAGCTCCATCTACAACTTCCAAGTTCCAATTAAGATGTGAATTTAAACTCTGTTGCGTAACATATCTATTATTAATCTAGTAAAGAGATTATTTTCTGTTCCTACAAGCAAAGGGTTATTTGTGATGTGGAATTGAGTTATAAACAGTACATGTATAATTTAAATGGAACCATCTAATAACTTCTACTTGATATATGAATATATACTCAGTTGCGTGAAATGACACAGAAGAATGCAGGTTGAAATTGTGAATAGATAACTTTGTTGGTAGGTGCATCCAGCTTAGACAGTTATCCACGCCTTTGGGTACTGAAAGCATTTTTTCTTTTTTTGGTTGACGGAGGTGGGGTAAGTTTTGGAGTTAGAATTTGTAGTCGGGTTTATCACATAACCTTGGAGCTTATTGCAACTTCTTAATATCCTTTTTGTCTGTTGTATCTGTATGTTCATCATCTTTGATTAACTAAAACCTTTTTACGTGGTTAAGCTTTCTCCTATGAGATATTTATAGTGTACCAGGTGTATGCTAGGTAATATGACTTTAAATTTTCTGGCTGCAGCTCCGTCCCAATTTTGCGGATGCATGGTCAAATTTAGCTAGTGCATACATGAGGAAAGGAAGGCTGAATGAGGCAGCACAGTGTTGTCGTCAGGCTCTAGCATTAAATCCACGTTTGGTACTTAAAAATTTATCTTCTTAAAAATTTAGCTATTTGCTTCTTTCAATTGTACTTTCTTTACTGACATTTATTCTTTTATTTTAGGTTGATGCTCACAGCAATCTCGGCAATCTGATGAAAGCACAAGGTTTAGTCCAAGAGGTAAAGGAGAGAGGACTCATATTCACTTTGTGCTCTAATATTTTGGTGACTGAGATTGGCTATTCATGTTCACATCTGCCTTAAGGATGGTTAGGGGGTGGGGGAGAATTCTTCAACACGCACATACTGTGCCCATTGTACCTGTGTGTGCGCATCATATGTGGTCCAACATTGTTCTTTATCCACTCACTTTGTGCAGCTTGAAAATCCTCTGATTATTTAGTGACTATTGATGTTTCCTGTGTTATGCTGTTGAGTTTCTGTTTCCCCTTTTTCTTGATAGATATATGCCCTTGAGTTCCTTTTCACCTTAATTTTTTTTTTTTTTTTGGATAGGCATACAATTGTTATGTTGAAGCATTGCGTATACAGCCTGCATTTGCCATAGCATGGTCCAATCTTGCTGGCCTTTTTATGGAGGCGGGTGATCTTAACAGGGCTTTGCAGTACTACAAGGTATGAGTAAGGTGTATTTGGAATTTACTGATCAAGTGTTGGATGTGTTTTGCATCTAAATGCAATCGTGTTTGATGTCCTTTCTATTTTTTAATCCTCTCCAGGAAGCGGTCAAGCTAAAACCAAACTTCGCAGATGCATATCTGAATCTAGGAAATGTATACAAGGTAAGCCCTCATGCGTTGTGCTAATTGCTTTGGGTGGCTCCAAGTGCCTAGACGAGGATATGGAGAAATACAAGCGTCATCTTTGCATTTTCCAGGCTTTGGGAATGTCCCAGGAGGCCATAGTGTGTTATCAGCGTGCGCTCCAAGTACGGCCAGACTATGCCATGGCTTTTGGTGAGTGTCCTGCTCATGCCTTAGTGCATGATGCAATATAAAGCTGCCTGTCTCTGGGAGACTGTTTAATAGCATTTCTATACTTAGATATGTTTGTGTATGGGATTTATTACAACACGAAGACGCCGTTTTTCATCTTCAGTGCGACTTGGCCATCCTAATAACGAATTAACACCTGAATCTCCTTTCTGCAGGCAACTTAGCTAGTGTGTACTATGAACAAGGAAATATGGAAATGGCAATACTTAACTACAGGAGAGCTATTACATGTGATACTGGATTCTTAGAGGCATATAACAATCTGGTTGGCACTTTCTTTCATCTCTTAGTTCATAAATTCCCATCTTAAAATTTCACTTGTTTTGATAGTAATACTATATTCTCTCCAAAAAATTTCTTATAGGGTAATGCTCTGAAAGATGCTAGTAGAGTGGAGGAAGCAATTCATTGCTATCGTGTAAGCTTGTTCCCTTGTTGGCTTGACATGTCCTTTCTTTGATGTTGCTTTTATGCTGTTTTCTCAACTTTTTTGACGATGCGTGCAGCAATGCCTCACTCTTCAACCTAACCATCCACAAGCACTTACCAATTTGGGAAACATCTATATGGAGTGGTAAGGTTTACTTAATTGCAATGATTCTCCTCTTAACTCTTTCAATCAAGTAATTTTAAAGAGTCACTTTCCTGTTCTCTAGGAACATGATGAGTGCCGCTGCACAATGTTATAAAGCAACTTTAGCTGTGACAACAGGGCTCTCAGCTCCTTTTAACAATCTAGCCATAATATACAAGCAACAGGTAAATATCTAACAGTACTTCTGAAGAATGCTTAATATTGGAGTTGGTAAAAGAGTTTTCTGGAGGTTTATATACAATATTTAAGATAACCAGGAGGGATATTTTTATTTACATATTACCTATGCCATTTCTCTGTCAGGTTTTTAACTGCCATGAATGTTCTCTTTATGTGATGCAACTTTCAGGGTAATTATGCAGAAGCCATATCTTGTTATAATGAGGTACTGCGGATTGACCCCATGGCAGCAGATGGACTGGTCAATAGGGGTAACACATACAAAGAGATTGGTAGGGTTAATGAAGCTGTACAAGACTACATGCGAGCTATTGCCTTTAGACCTACCATGGCAGAGGCTCATGCAAATTTGGCTTCAGCTTACAAGGACAGGTATGTCGTTAGGTTTACAAGCTTCGAACGACTAATGGTCCCATTTGTTTGTCTTCCTATATGTCCACTCTGCTTGTTCGTAATGTTTTGGTTTATTGTGTAGTGCCAATGTTGAAGCAGCTATAAAAAGCTATAGACAAGCTTTGATGCTACGTCCTGACTTCCCCGAAGCAACTTGTAATCTTCTCCACACGTTACAGGTATGTTCACCCCGTTAATTTCGGCTGTTCTTTTCATCATAGGTTTATCAGAGTTCATTCACAATAGTGTCTAACTACTGAGAATTTGATAAGCTTGCTTATATATGAAGTAGAATAACTTGTCTAATGACCTTTACTTCTGCAGTTCATTAGTATTTGTCTACTTTGTAAGCATAGCTCTCAATGTGTCTTCTAGGTTGGTGACTGGGTCTTTTAGTCTTAATTATGTAGCTTCACACAGTTGACTGTTTGGTTGGGTTCTATCTCTTGCATACCTAATTTGCTCGTTAAATTTCATTGTCTGCAGTGTGTGTGTGATTGGGATAACCGGGAGAAGATGTTTATTGAAGTTGAGGAGATACTTAGAAGACAGATTAAGGTATTACAGCTACTTGCGGAACTGTTACGTTTTGCTTTCTAGGCTATTATTTATCCTGTAATACTGATTCTATCTTCCTTGATTTTGTGCTCTGTCTCATATTTGTCAACCTTCTTTAGATGTCCATTATCCCAAGCGTTCAGCCTTTCCATGCAATTGCTTACCCTCTTGATCCAATGCTTGCTCTAGATATCAGGTGAAGAATTTTCTTTTAGATTAAACATAAAAATGATGTGAGATTGAAACTGACAGTTTCTTTTGCTTGTTCAGTCGCAAGTACGCCCAGCACTGCTCTGTGATAGCAGCTCGGTACTCACTTCCTGCTTTCACTCATCCACCACCGCTGCCAATAAAGGGAGGTGGCATGACTAGGCTGAGGGTTGGGTAAGTTCCTATAAGCTGATAAATACTTGCTTGCTTTTCCTCTGAGGTTGAATTCGCTGTAGGTTTTTCATAAATATTGCTACCTATTGTTAATTTTCTTGAATGTGTCTAGATATGTGAGCAGTGATTTCGGCAACCACCCACTATCACATCTAATGGGTTCAGTTTTTGGGATGCATGACAAAGAGAATGTTGAGGTTCAGAACATGTTATTTTTCCTTATCTTTTGCACTGTTCACGACTTTTATCTCTTGTTCATACTAAATCTGCAAGCACTTCTTTCCCTAGGTTTTCTGCTATGCCTTAAGTCCAAATGATGGTACAGAGTGGAGGATTCGCACCCAGACAGAAGCTGAGCATTTTATTGATGTATCGTCCTTGACATCTGATGTGATAGCAAGGATGATTAATGAGGATCAAATACAGATACTTATCAATCTCAATGGTTATACCAAGGTACATATTGGACTCGATCGAGATCAATCTTGATTGGATTTTACATTTGGTTCGCTAGTGTTGTTTGTGTGTGTGCCCAACCCACACTCAGGGTCCAATTGCTAGGCCCATTAACATAGAAAAGAATGGAAAGGAGCTCCCTTTCTTGGAAGTCCTCCACAATTAACAAATAAACCAATGATTTCTGTTCCTTCTTATTTAGCTTAGTTGTGGACATGAATGCAAACTCAAATACTCCCAATGAGAATTTGGTTAGCCATAGCCTTCCATTTGCTGTTTTGAGCAATGAGTCTTTTAAGGAGATTGCCTAACTAAAATGCAAACCTGTGAACTGGTCTCATGAGGTGCACTTTTTGCTGTATATTCTATAGTTGTTTCAAGCAAAAATTACGTGTCGCATCTTTCTCCTTTTCAGATTTCATGATTAATGTGGACATGATTCTGCGTTGCCTTCTATCCTGAAAGGTGTTTTCAGGATGAGTTCATTTATCTAATGTATCATCTTTGACTCTGAAACGATGTGGTGCAGGGAGCAAGAAATGAGATATTTGCCATGCAGCCAGCTCCAATCCAGGTTTCGTACATGGGGTTCCCTGGGACCATGGGGGCAACGTACATAGATTATTTGGTTACAGATGAGGTAATTTGCTAGTGACACCTTTGATATTATATTTGCTGTTAATTTTGCTCTCTATGGGGTCGTTGAGTGTAATTTCGTCTGTATGCAGTTTGTTTCACCAATGAAGTACGCGCATATATACTCAGAGAAGCTTGTACATCTCCCTCATTGCTATTTTGTCAACGATTATAAGCAAGTAAGATTTCCTTGCTGTTTCTGAGATCTATGACAATATTGTTTCATTAAATCAATTAATGACTCAATTATGTCCAATTTCAAATCTTTAGTTGGAGTTAGCTATATGAATTAATTCATATTTGGTTACTTATGTATTTTATCGCAAATAAAAATCTTATTGATTCAAAAGTAGAAAGACCTGAGCTTATATCTATGTTGAACTCTTCTAGATTTGTTATATATTTCACTGCTGATGAGTCTCTTGCTGCTGTTCTTTGTGTAGAAAAATTGTGATGTGCTAGATCCAAGCGTCCAACCAAAGCGCTCAGATTATGGACTGCCCGAGGATAAATTTATATTTGCATGTTTTAATCAGCTTTACAAGATGGATCCTGAGATTTTTATTACATGGTAGTTACTGTACTGATTTAAGTTGGCAACTGTTACCTTCACAAGCTCTTGCTATAAAACTTGTTGACTTGATATGTGCAGGTGCAATATCCTTAAGCGTGTACCAAATAGTGCTCTTTGGCTTCTCAGATTTCCAGCTGCAGGGGAGATGAGGCTCCGCGCACGTATGTATTTCGTCGTGCATTTCTTTAAGCTTCTCTTGTGAAACTTTTGAATTTTCAGATCTAGGAATACCTGTTTATTAGAAGTCTCCCTAATTCAGCTCGCTTATTACAGATGCTGCTGCACAAGGCCTGCAACCAGACCAAATTATTTTCACAGATGTTGCAATGAAACAAGAGCACATCAGGCGCAGCTGCTTGGCTGATCTTTTCCTGGACACGTAAGAAGATTAAAAACGGTTGCCCTCTTGCTTTTTAAGAATCTAGTTCCGTTCATCTCATGTTCTTGAATTTTGTTTTTTTTGTTTTTTTCCACTTGTAGGCCACTGTGCAATGCACATACTACAGGAACAGATGTTCTTTGGGCTGGTCTTCCAATGATAACCCTTCCCCTTGAGAAAATGGCTACTAGAGTTGCTGGTTCCCTTTGTTTGGCCACAGGACTTGGAGATGAGATGATTGTCAGCAGGTAGCTGTTCTAGACTTGCTGTTATTTGTATGACCGAAATATATCTCCACAATGCGGCCAGACTAAGAAGACTAGCGCCAATTAAATTAAGATGGTTAATGACAACTAAAAAAATGACTGAACTTGTTCAATAAGGTCACCATAACACCGTGTTCTCTGCAAATTAGTCGTATTTCCTTGATATGTATTTCATTAGAAGCGTATGTTTCTTGATAATTTTGAGAAATCAGAGACGTTTTGTTGTGTGTGGGATTGTCGTCCCAATTTGGTGACCTTTTCGTAACCTGCTTTCTCATCAACTCGATTTTATCCACTGGATCCATGGTGTTTCTTGTTTTACAACTTTTTACTTGATACCTGTCATCTTGTTTGTTCTTTGAATAATTGTTGGCATTATCTCAAGGTTCGTTTGTTTGAACTCAAGACCACGTCAAGCAAGTTAAGGATCTTTCATTATTTTGGTTTGCTTGTAAATATTGTGTTAGGGACATCTTCATATCCTAATTTTTTGAACAACAGAAGAGTTACAGTCTTCTAAGGTTACATTGACCTTCATGTTGAAAACAGAGTAAAGAGTTGCCCTTTTACTTTTTCGTTCCCTAATTCTATTCCTTTTGCTTCATGAATTTGATTTGCTCTACATTTTGTAGTATGAAAGAATATGAGGAGAAGGCGGTGTCATTAGCACTAAATCGTCCAAAGCTTCAAGATCTCACCAATAGGCTCAAGGCTGTGCGCATGAGCTGCCCTTTATTTGATACAACACGTTGGGTGAGTAATCAAACACATCAAATTTACTCTACTGATCGACCTTCTTGCTATATTACTCGGACTCTCCAGAAATGTCGATGGGTGCATGTCGTATCCTCCAAATTAGTACATTTTTGGAGATCCCGAGCAACACAGCCTTCTTGATTCCAGTGCTTTGAGTGGACATAAGCTCAGTGGACATAAGCTCTTTCTTTCTCCTTGCATTTTCAGGTGAGGAATCTGGAGCGTTCTTACTTTAAGATGTGGAATCTCTATTGCTCCGGACAGCATCCTCAACCGTTCAAAGTGACTGAGAATGACTCAGAATTTCCTTTTGACCGCTAGATGTAGGGAAGGAAGAGAACAGGGATTGTAGATAAAACCGAGAAGGAACATAAATTGCTATATATCTGTAGTATAGATTACTGTATTTAGGTGTTTATTGAAATGTGATTTAAGCCACAAGTCTTTAAAAGTATATCCATTCATGGTCACTGGAAACTCTCAATGAAAGTAAGTTTGTTGCTCAAGTGCTAGTGAATGCCAAGACTCATGACTTGCCCATTGTCCATTTTGGTTTGAATGTGGAGATGCACAAGAGAGACCGGAGGGAGAACAGTGATGGGTATGTTGTAAAGTTCAAATTGGGTGGTCAAGGAGATGTCAAGATAGGTGAATGATTTTTCTTTATTTTGTATGCCCTCAATTGATCAACCTGTCTTTTGACATTTTCAGCTGATTTTATGCAGGCTTACAGTGCCCCTAGTAAATTAACACATTGTTTGATCCCTTAATTTTGTCCAAATATTGTTCTGTTCTGTGGCAGTGCCCGTCGTGCAATGTTGTTCCATTGGTGGTTGAGGAGCTACCTTGAGCGACTGGCAAATTGATTTCTGCAGAATTGCCCTAAACTTTCCTATTGTTTTTAGCAGTTGTTGATAGTAATGAATGTGGTTTCCCGAAAACAAGGTCTGGAGTTATAAGAAGCTACACGGTGAAACAAATATGTCAAGAGTTGTTCGAAGATAAAAATATGTGGGAGCTCATAAACTCTACACGGTGAAACAAATTGTTTGTGAGGGCTACGAATTCTTTTTCCACTAAGTGAATTTTGAAAGTTTGACCAAACAGGCTGCGGTTAATTATATTAGGGTTAGAAGAACTTGTAAAGTTCTTTGAGATGTCAAAGCTGACTACCAAGTATAAGTGGAATTGTGGGATTATACTGGTATGTTGTTGTAATTGCTACAGTTGAAGTCGTGTAATCGGATAAAAAAAATGAGAGCATCTGTCGCTATTTTTACGTGATACGTGGTTGCTCGCATTACAGAAAGCGCCCTTGGCGGGAGAAATCGTGGTTGCTCGCATTACCGAAAGCGCTCTTGGCGGGACAAATCACTTTTTAGCCTTTACGAGCTTTTTTTTGTTTGTTTTATGACTTTTTTACAAAATATCTTTGATTTTTTATATAAGAGATTTGAAAAAATAACAAAAGAGATTTGAAAAAGTCATTTTTTTAAAAATTGTATGAGGCTAAGAGATCTCATTTCCTCAAATAGATTACGCGTCACAACAAAATAAAAAATAGGCTGAAGTGGTTAAAACATTCCTAAACTTGGCTCGTTTTGCAACTTTAGTTCCTAAACTATTGATGGATTTCAAGACACTCTTAAACTTGGCCAAGTGAATTTAAATTCACCCCGACCCTCGTGTTGCCACATGGCACAACAAGAAAATGCCAAGTGGATAGCGCGTGGATTCACGTTGCTGAGGTGTCCTAACACGAGGGTGTAATAAACCCATTTAGCCAAGTTTAGGGGTGTGTTGAAGTGCATCAATAGTTTGGGACCGGTTTCGCAAACGTGCTTTTAAGTTGCGCGTTTAAATCACTTCACCCTAAAAAATTAACAAAGAATAGAAATTGATATTCAGGATTCATATGTATCCCCTGAGGCAGAGCTAGGATTTAAAGCTAGTGGGTTAGAGGTTCTAATTCTTTAAAGTTATTGGATTCTTAATTAATAATTTGACAAAATATTTAATACAAATATATGATTCGGACAAAAACTACTAGGTTCGGTCGAATCCACGCCCGAGGGGCTAGCTCCGCCCCTGTATATCCCACGCCCTAGTTTGGACGTTGAGCTGCAAACTCCTGAATATCAACATCTACGAATTGTTTAATATGAACAACAACCATGAATTTTGGTGCCGATAATCAAATTGTTGATATTGCATCGTGGACATATGCAGTATGTCACACCGTTAGATATTCTTTTTAATTGTAACAGTCTCGCTATGTTGTCAAATAAATGAGGGAAAAAGAACACATACAATTACGGGTTCTTGATGTTGAATTCGTGAAAAATAAACAAACCACATAAATGAAAATAACTAAAAGAAAATAAGATGCGTTAGCTACTACCACATGTAATCTTAACTTGATAATGTAAAATATCTTTACACTAATGAAATAACGATAAATATAATTCAAACTCCAATTTAAATTTATGTTGAACATTGTGCATTTGTTTGCCTCTTAATGTGACTGATGTGGCTTGATGCATGTATGTGGGCCAGCTTTCACTCATTGGCCGAACCTTTTAATCAAGAAACTCTATAGTGCTTATTTTGGTTGACTATTGGTCTTTCTGGATGCTTATGCCGTTTGAGTTTCTTCTATTTTCCCCTTCTTTTACTTGATATGTGTGTGCCTTTTGAGTTGTTTTTTTTTTGTTTTTTTTTTTTTTGGTGTAGTTGGGGGTTGGCATACAGTACTTATGTAGGCAGTGTAAGCTGCATTTTCTAGAATCCCAAAATCTATAAACTCAAAATTCTAGCTTCTCTATGCATACATACAACCTACATTCACCATTGCATGCATAGTCCAATCTTGCTGTCCTTATGGACATAGATGATCTTATCAAGGCCTTGAAGTGCTACAAGGTATGAGTGATTAACTTTTAATTATAGTGTATAGCATATTTTAGTTTACTGTGATTATGTTTTTGGATGTGTACTTTTGCATTGTCTCTTTGTTATTAGAGCAATCATGTATGATATCGTGGTTCAATCCCTTCCAGGAAGCAGTCAAATTAAAACCAAAACTTCTTCTTATCTGGGCATGGGAAATATATACAAGGTAAGCCCTCTTACATTGGGCTAGTAAAGTCCGGTGGCTACAAAGCCAAGATCCTCACCTAATGGGATTCAAAACATACTAATAGTCGTAGTATTTCTCCTGTAGTTTCTTGTCCTTCAATTTTTGTTATTAGTTTCTTGTCCTTCAATTTTTGTTATTATCTGATGTTCCTTGCTTTCTATAGTATCTTGCCCTAGTTTCTTCACTTCCGTTATTTCCTTTTCTGACCTCCTTTGATATGCTTTTCCTTGAGCCGAGGGTCTATCAGAAATAGCCTGTCTAGCTCACAAGGTAGGGGTGAGGTCTGCTTATGCTCTCCCCTCCCTAGACCCCACTTATGAGATTACACTGGGTATGTTGTTGTTGTTGGGATTTAAAACATAAAAAAGTAAACACACGAAGAAGGGGATTCAGTATCTACTATATACATAAAAAATAATGTTGACCTCGTATATCCGTGCTTGGAGAAGGACATGGAGAAATATAAATATAAGCATCTTCTTTGCATTTTCCAGGAGGCCATAGTGTGTTACCAGCGCGCACTCCAAGCGAGACCAGACTATGCAATAGCTTTTGGTGAGACTCCATTTTTACTCTGTCATGGATTTTTTATATAGTCTTGGACAATCCTCACCTCTTGAGCTAGCTTTCAAAGTTGAGTTAACATCTGAATTTCCTTTCGTCTCTGCAGGTTAATTGGCTGATGTTTACTATAAACAAGGAAATCTGGAAATGGCAATACGTAATTATAGGAGAGCCATTGCCTGTGATGCTGAATTCTTTCAGGCATATGACAATCTGGTACTTTCATAATATTCCTATCCTATATTAACATTTTTTTTCTATATATTAGTTCTATATGCTCTCCTAAATGTTGCTTATAGGGTAATGCTCTAAAAGATGCTGGTAGATTGCAGGAAGCAATTCATTTCTATCTTGTAAGTTATGTTCTTATTGGCTGGTTATATGTTCTGATTTCTTTATTGTTAATCCCTCTGTCCCTATTTATGTGGCACTTTTCACGTTGGACTAGATCAACTCCATAGTTTAAAACTAAAATTTAGATATTAAAAAAACCATATCATAAAGTACTATAAGGTGCAATTCTACACATGTCGGTGTGATGACAAGATGCATTTTAAAATGTCTGTAAAAGCTCACATAGTTTGTATCTCAAGAAGCGAAACGTGCCACATAAACTGGGACAGAAGTAGTACTTTCTGATGAATGCATGCATCAATCAGTGGCGGAGCCACATAGAGCCGAGGGTGTTCATCCGAACCCCCTCGGCGGAAAAAAACACTGTTTTTACAAGATTAAAATTAATTTTTATATATATATAATATATGTTGAACCCCTTAGACTTCTTCGTGTGTTTACTCTTTTATATTTTGAACTCTCTCGGCGGAAATCCTGGCTTGCCACTAGCATCAATGCCTCTCTCTTCAACCTGACCATCTACAAATACTATCCAATCTGGGAAACGTTTATATGGACCGGTAGGATTTTGCTTAATCGCAACGATTCTCTTAATCTTAACTATTTCAAGCGTTTGGACGTTCGATTTCATCCTTTTTGTCCATGTTTGATTTAAAGAACACCAGAGATTAAGGAGTGCATTTTATGGCCATGAGGAAATAAAAAGAATTCAACTTTCAGCTATCAATTCTTGATGTTGGAATTCTGAAGAATATAACTCCTCGTTTATAACGAAAGTAGATATAAGAACAACTAAAACAGCAAAAGTACTACCATAACTAATCTATAACATATTAATCAACGTTCATTATTGCCTCACATAGTACAACAAGTCACCCAATATAAGTTACAACAAAAAGATTTCAAAATTAGATTAAGCATTAGCACCAGCAGTTTAACTTCTAACCACTACTACTTATTAGTAGTTTTAACTTCTAACCACAATCACTTAGTAGCAGATTTAACTTTTAGCCACTAACTATCACTTAGTAGCAGGAGAAGGTGAAGATGAAAAATTGAGCAATTGTTTCTTCTTTTCCCAAGCTTTAACAACCAAAACAGCATCAAACATTTTAGGAGCACCAGATGAAGTAGTTGCTGATATTTTAAGGTAATATGTAATACCAGATACAACTTGTTTTTCCGCTTCAACAACTTGAGAGAAACTCAACAACCCATTATTATTCTTTTTCTGCAAACTTCTGTTGTGCTCTTCAACACAGTATTTTCCCAAATCTTGAATTTCCTTATTTGTTTTCACATCTTTTATTTGTGTTTTTCCACCTAGTGCATTTGATGGGGTTGATGAAAATATGGTGAAGATGAAGAAAAGGAGGATTAAAGAAAGGATTTTTGCCATTGTAAAATTTGGTGGTTTTTTTTTTTTAATGAAAAGAGTAAGGGGAGTTATATAGGAATTTTTTTAGGACACGTTATGAGGGTGGTGGCAACACGTACGTGAGGCCGCGTTTTTATGAAACAGAGTATAGAAATGAGGGACCAAACAGTCTGTTGCTCTATTTGTTTTTTCTGTTTGTTTTCATTTGGCTCTATTTATCTGTTTGTTAAATTCCGTTAACATTACTCTCTCCATCCCAAAATAAGCATCAACTTAGTAAAAATCACACTTATTAAGAAATCAATAGATACAAAGTAAAATTTAATAAACTACCCTTATTTATTGCTCCTTCGTCTCAATTATTTGTCGCTTTTTTTTTTTTTACATGCGCTTTATTAATTTGGACGGGCATTTGGCTTCTTTTACCCTTATTTATGTTTAAGTTATATATAATCTCTTCATTAAATATTGCTTACTCCATTTATGTATCATCTCCATTAATGACAGAATTCTACTAAGGATAAAATGGAGAAAAAATAAGAATTTCTAAAACGATAAATAATTTGAGACAACTAATTTTAGTAACCACGACAAACAATTGAGACTGAGGGAGTAGATGTTTTCTTAGAATAGAGTAGTAGGACTACTTCTTTAATGCTAAGGGCATAGTTGAAAGCACTTGCTAATTTTTATGTTGAATTCCTAAGGTGACACTTATTTTAGGACAATTTTTTTGTTGTTGCTAAAGTGACCTTAATCTGGGATGTAATATAAAAAAAAAATTAAATTTTAATTTCATGGTTATGCAAAGGGTTTAGATTCAATATTTTGTTGGGATCGAATAATTTGGCGGCATCTCAAAGTTATAAATTTTAAATGAATAAATTCAAAACAAAGAGAAGTATACAAAAATAAGCACAATAAATTCAATATGATTTTACCAATTGGCATACATGTGAGAAAACTAATATAAGAGAAAGTATAAAACCTAAACAAGATTTTTACAACTAAATGAAATTCTTGACAAATTTAAGAAATTGCCAATGTATATTTAGCCTATATAGAAAGATTATTTGTTTCATGGATGTGCAAAAGCTTTGGATTCATTATGTTACTCCCTCCAATCACTTTACATGGCATGAGGTTTACGTGTCTTGATACTTTTCAGCGCGTATTTAGATTAATCTGAATCACAAAGCATGAATTTTCACGTTTGGTTGGTCAAATTTTAAAAGATATTTATTTTCGAAAAACAAATTCCTTATAAAATAACTTTCCTAATGAAAATAGGAAAAACAACCTTAACACTATCAATTCATATAAGATAAACTCGTAAAATAGATGTAATATAAATAGTAGAAGTATATCGTTATAGACATGCATATATTCTTTAGTGTGTTTAGATGCTAGACTAGAAAAGATTTAGCGCCCGACGTATATAGGTTAATTAAATTCAAAGACGTCGATCCTAATTTCAAGTGCATCTAAATTCTTTTATACAGGGGCATAATCTCTCATAAAAGATCGTTTATAATAGAAATTTGAATTTATCGGACCAGTAAACTCAGAAACTCCCAACGAAAAATGTATTAATGGCTGTCTGGCACTCACTCTTGGCTTGTTATCCTTTTGGTTTCATGTGGGAAATAATGCTCATCTGTTTTGGGCCATCTCTACTATAGATGGCTAAAAGGTGAGTTTGCAGCGTGGACAAAAGCAATTTGCAAATGTCATTTCATTTGTCAATTTCTTCTTTAATTAATGTTGGATGTTGGATTTGTTGTATCCCATTACCCCGTCTCTTAGGTCATTATATTGACTTTCATGACCACAATATTTAGGTACACATTGCTAAATTATACTATCAGTATGTACGTCTTAATTAGTACTTTGTTAATGGTATTACTTCGATATTAAATATAAATTTACTCCACTTGCCATTAACGATCATGCTGCTCCTATTTTCCCTTCCTCGTACTGGCTACCTAAGCTACTTGTTTCATTATGAAGTATAGAAAAATCTAATAAAGCATATGTTGATTAACTTGTTAAACTTCAAATAATCATATGTTCAACTTCAAATTCGTAATACTACCGTTTAAATTATGATATATTGATTAACTTGTTACACGTGTTGAAATTAATAGGTCAAAGACTTATTGAAAATATTTTTAATCCGAGAATAGTGAAATTCCTAATAGGGTTGGTTTCACTTTAAATAGGTAGTACGCTGTGCCAATGCAAATCCATTGGGTCATTGGATTCTGGATATCAAATGGTTATATAAAAAAATGCTATAATGGAAAGACAAGGATAGAAATTAGAAAATCCCCACATCACACCCAAAGTAAAGGGATAAAATAATTGTTCTTTCTTCTGAAATCGGTTGTCAATTTCAACTCTGTGTAAACTGTGAAGAAAGGAAGATAAAGAAGATAAAAGGCAAAAGAAATACTTAAAAAGTTGGAAAAGGATTTTATTTGACTATGAACTAGTATTTAATTTAGCGTAATCTGTGGCCTAATACTTGGAACAACTTTGGTGACACATTCAGCAACTTGAAATATACGTATTACATTTTCGTCTTTCAGATAATTTTTTTTAATAGCTCCCTTAACAATTAGCTGATCCTCTTCATGGGTCAACATCTTATAATATTCTTGTATCTTTTAAATAAGCAGTAGTAATTGAAAAAATAAAATAATAGCAAACTATCCAAATTCAACTACGTCATTAAAGAATTAGTTTTATGTATTATCCTCCATAGTTTTTGCTAGGCAAAACTTCAAAGCTTAGTCGCAAGCTGAGCTTTTTTTTTTTTTTTTTTTTTTTTAAGTAAAACCCACTATTGATGCGATTTATAAACTAATGAACACTCCTAAATTAAAGCTTTACAAATTGAAGTATTTAAATTAAAAATGTTACACTATCAAATTTGAGGGACTATAGTGTTTGGCCTTTAAAACCTTTTTTTTTCCCCTTTAGACAATACTTTTCAACAAAATTGATCTAGGATAACTTTTTTGTTTTCATTTGATATTAGCATGGTTGACTTAAACAATATTTCTTTTTCAAAATCAAATCTAAAGGATACTCAGACATAATTGTTGTAAAATCCAGACTAAGATGAAACGTTCTCTCAAACTCATGTTATAAGTTGAAGTTAGCTGTACGAATTTTAAACTGATCTTGGCTTCAGTGTGCAAGAAGGATATTTTTAGTATTTTACACATATATTTATTTCCTTAATTTTTGTTTTGATTAAACTCAATGTACTCTGATCAAATAAAGAAAATATACATAGAGTATATAGAAGTGCCAAAAATAACATGGGATGACAGGAAACAGCCTAGAAATTACAGGTCTAGGAATTCGTGATTTGCAAATTCAATAAAAGTCTTTTTCTCCTGTCATTTTCATTCAATTTTTTTATGTAATTCAATTCAATCTTTTTTTTTTCTTTTTTCTTTTTCTTTTTCTCTTTGTTACTTCTACACTTCAATCTGTCTTGGACTTTTCACGTTGCATGTTTTAAGCAACTCCTAACGACTTTTAATCAATACAACAACTATTACGATTAGTAAGTTGCAATTGTTATATGTATGATTTTTTATTAATCATGTCCCTTTATTTAAACTAACTTAAAAGGGTCAAAATTACATTGGGGATTTGCAAGATAATCTACTTTTGACCTCAATTTAAAGTTGGGTCAATCTTATTCATGGTGTTACAAAATTGATGCACATTTTCCTAACACTTCTAATTTTATTTGTTCCAAGAGGTATAATTTACCTATTAGTTATGTAAAACTAAAGCAAAATAGTTAAAAAGGAAATTTAACAAAAATCAATTTGGAAATGTGAACTCTATTATTATCAGCACAGAATTGAAATTTTCAGAGGTATGGGAAAAAAATATGAAAGATAACATAAAAGTTGGCCAAGAAGACAAAATATCTGTTCCTTTAGGCCTAGTTGCAGCGGACACGTAAAAAGTAAGCTTGCCTTTCCTCTTATGTATTTGCAATAACTATCAGCAGGGATGAGGAGAATTGTTGACGTTTGCTTCTTTGTGCATTCCAATGATACATAAACCGTTACATTAGAAGTACATTAACAATGACTCTCGGCATCTTATATATCGACTCTTGCATTGATGAAGAATGTAGCAAAATACGATATTTGGTGTAAAAGTTGCAGAATCCATTGAATTATTGGATCTTTAAACGCAAGTTATACTTGAAGCTACTAGATTGAGGACACAACTGCTTGAGCGTCACACGTCGTGTTGAAAATGAAAAAGTTCAATTTACCAATTCATTTTGGAATGGGTGATTCCTACTTTTAAAAGTAAGTAAGGGAAGAAAACTTTCTAACTGTTAAAGATTTTGGCATAGCATAAAAGTACTAGATTTTAACTAAGTTCTATAAACTTAAGTATAATCTAAAAAACGAAGTAGACCCTCAAAAGAAACATGTTTCTTCAAAAGCCTGACCCAACCCACTTAAGGTCCATATAATGGTTAGGGCTCGTGGGCCAAGGTCAAATTGATCAATTTTATAATCGGCCCAGTCCAACACCTTAATAAAGGAGCCTTGCCCGAACGAATCCAAGCCCAACTTGCTACGGAGTAGCGAACCAACATCTGTTCCGCCGGCCAATTTTCCAGGTATGCGCGGAGGGCGGGTGGGGCCGGCCGGCCAAGGACAACCATTATTTGTAACATTAGTGGCCCTCTACTCAAAGATTGGTCTAGTTTATATACTAGATCAAAGGAGTCATATGATTGGAAAAATACCTATTCTTCATACTCCTTTTAGCTCTTGTGGGTAGTTTCAGTCTCATTATGCTCATGAGGCCCATGACCACAGCTATGGGTATGTTTTACCCATTCTGTGGTCTAGTGGTTGCTTTTTCTTTGAACCATCACAAAGTTGGGTCTTGGCAAGCAACCAAGCTGCTTTCTTTGTTGCAATATGATTATTGCTATAGCTGTTTTCGAGACCCTTGTGTTAGAAATTCTCTATTTAGTGGAATCACATTTTTAATAGAATTGTACATAGATGTGCTATCAATTGAAGACACTTATTTTACTGATCTTATAAAGTCTTATTTTTATGGGCTATATATGTAAATCTTATGTTATAAGGTATGGATTTTATATGCATAAAAACCTAATTAACTCTTCAGTTGTAATTTATGGGTTCATAACTGAAGTGTTACACCTCTTCTGAAAGGTTACATTTAAAGCTAAGGGTTATGTCTATTCCGAAGAGGTGACTCACTTTTATATATTGATTGTGGTCTCTAAGTCTGTTATCGATTCTTTTCTGCTCTGTCCCATTAAGTGAGGTGTCCTAAAGAAGTTAACTTCGAAGATCGTGATTTCCTTCTATCGATTCTTACAATGGATCAAGGTAAGTGTCCTTACTATTCTTCTAAACTTATTTATCACTGTCTAATGATTTACTTGGGATCTTGTGTGGAGTTTATATAGTTTTTCCAACAAGTGGTATCAGAGCATAATCTATTTGGATCATTAGACGTGATATAAAGGTATTTATGATCCATAAAATATTGTAGTTTAACCTTTTGGATGAATTTAAATCTAAAATTACTATATTTTTCGATTTTCAAAAAAAGTTTTGAAACATTGCTTCGGTCTCTTAAAGTAAAATTCGGCAATAGATTTAAGTTTTCTTACCTCTCTCCCATTCTTTCTTACAAATCCTTTTAATTATAATAATTAAAAGTGGGAAGGATTTGCAATATATGATTGCCGAATGTCAAGTTAGACAATATGCCGCAAAAATCAAGGATTCTTGTGGCAGAATCCTTTGACACTAAAGAAAAACTTTTTTTTTCTTGATTAAAAAGGGATAAGGAAACACTTAAGGTTTAGCGCTATTAGTGTTTTTAATCTCTCTATTTCAATTTCATTGGAGACGTAATTTTTTGAAATAAAATTGTGTAGAATTTTTTGTGCAGTCTTTCCTCAGATTTATTGCAAATTTTTAACGAAATTTTCTGGCCCCTCAAAGGCACTGGTGTTTAATTTTTGCTCCTCAAATTCGAACTCCTGCTCTGTCAAAAATTGAAAAAAAAAAAAAACTATGGTGATTTTTTTTTTTGTGGTGTACAATTCAGGAAAATATAGTAACGACTCTATTTATTATCAGATGATGGTGGAGGGATAAGGTCTCTTCAACTAACCCACCCGACTTTCTTTTTCTTTTCTTTCTGATGTATTAAACTTTGGGGAATTATAAACGAATTCCTAAAGTCGAAACCTGCAAAAATTCAATACTCTTGTTTTTTCCTTTTATTTTCTTATAAAAAAAACTGGGTTTTCACAATTAAATAGTCGTTATTATGTTCTAGTTTTCTTATAAAAAATTGGGTTTTCACAATTAAAAAGCAGCAGGTCCTTCTAGGCCGAACCTGTCGTGTTTCAACGAATACACTAGCATTCTGTGGTGGGAAGTAAGGTCAGAGATAACATCCACTACAATTTCTTTTCCCCTGCTTAAGGCTGTTAATACAGGCCTCGCAGTTCGCCATATCTGGGGCTAATTCTTGATTACCAGAAGTTGATGGATTATTTAGATCACGAGATGGAACCTCTGCAGCCATTGAATGAGTAAACTGAGTACCCCTGCTAAAGAGGCCGATGACCACACATATGGTTATGTTTTACCCATTTTGTGGTCTTGTGGCTAGTTTCATCATAAAACACTATGGCGGGATGTATTGGAGACTGTTATGACTGTGTTGATTTACTTAATCGTAATGGTGATAAAAGCCATTTTAGAGACAGCGGTTATCTAAGCAGTTATAGCCAGGTTTGAAATCTAGCTAGTACAATTAAGTGAATCATCTTCATTTGTAGTTGCATGTGGGAGATAATGAGGTTGGGTTAGGCCAACACAGCTCCCTAAAAGTGATTCCTGCCAATTTCTGTGTTGGGCTAGGGTGAGCTCACTGTTAGGGGGGCGGATTAGGGGGTGAAAATGGATAGTCTGACTTAGTATTCTAACTAGGTTAAGGGGTTTTCAGGCTGGGGGTCGGGTCGAGTAATTTTTTTTACTTTGCACTAATTGAAGTTATAATTGAATTTTGTAAAGAGATACAAATTTGAAAAGAAATTCAAAGTCTCATTAATTTTGTTAATAGATAAATTCAAAGGCTACTTTGATGAAAAATTACCTACAAAGTATATTACTGATTCATTCAAAAAAGTAAAACTTGTTATGTTGATCCTATTTTGGGACGGGGGAGTGTCCTTTTTTCAAGATTAGAGAATGCACATTTAGGAGTATTTTTTCTTCATTAAAAAAAAGGTTTAATAGCTATAACTAGAATGACAGTAGGAATTTCAAATCCACATTTAGACAAAATTTATGATGTTAGATTAGCTTTTGTGAAATAATACATATAGACATATTTTGATGCGATACATTTTACAGAATGAAAAAGTATTTAAAACCTATGTGGAAATAAATGAGACAAAATATATAGGGTAAATTTAATATTACAAAAATAAAATAGGCAGACAAAACATATATTGGCTTAATACATAGGTAGCACCTAAAAGTTGCCAGGATATGTTATTTAGACACTTGAACTATGAATATTTCAGCAAAGAAAACCTTCCCTTTCAAATAGTTCTAACATGGATGATAGAGAAAAAACTGCTTGGTTTGGTTTTTACACAATCGCTCATATCAGCTGCAACATCCTTTTGCTTCTTGATGCTTTTCTGGGAATGAAAGAGAAAATTAACTGGTTTAGGTTCTATATCTTATAGAGAGTCAAGTGGTTATTCAACAAAGCTATGTAATTCAGTGGGTCCATTCTTTGGCATCGTGGTGTTTTTTCAATTGGACGTACCAAAGGAATGATTAATAAGCTGGTCCATTTCTCTATTTCATTTTTCCGAGCGCTCCTATCGCCAGCTTTGCCGTCGTGATGCTATTGAGGCCGGTGACCACAGATATGAGTATGTTTTACTCATTCTGTGGTCTCGTGGTTAGTTTCGCCATAAATCACTATGGTCGGGATGCGTTGAAGACTGTTATGGCTGTGAAGATTTGCTTATTGTTGATGGTGATAAGGGCGATTTTAGAGACGACTGCTATCTGGGCGGTTATAGCCACGTTTGAAATCTAATCACATTTATGATATCTACATAACCTAAAGTCAGCTTGTAATTAAGTGGATCATCTTCCTTTTTAATTGCATATGGGAGATAACATTTATTTTTCTATTCTAAACAAAATGTAATGGTAAGTACTGCTTTTATTTGTACTCTGATTCAACATTTTATGGTGGGAGTGAGCATAGAAAAATTATATTGCTTAAAATGAAACTCATTATATTTGTGTGAATTATTTTGCCCTTCGCTTAAAAAAGTGACCAAAAATACCCCGATGTTCCGGATTCAAACCCCTGCTCAATCAAAAGTTAAAAAAAAAAAAAATCGCAAGACAGAGTTTGGATTCGCACTCTACCTTGCGAATCTAGATTTTGCTTGCAATTTTTTTTAATTTTTTTTTTAACTGAGCGGGGTTTCAAACTCGAAACCCATGGGTTTTTAGGCGAAGGGCAATATTAAAGACCAACAATTTGAGGTGCAATAATTAAAGACTACCTTCAAATAAAGCCATTCGTGCAAATTGCCCCATTCGCACAAAATCCCGGGGATGCTCTTTAATTTTTGTCCTTTTAACACTTTTCACGCAACATAAGTTTAGATTTTGCTCGGTATAAATTTATATTTTCTTATTATAATACTCTACAAAATTATGCCGGATAGGATTAAAACTTTCAAAACTCAACATAAAATGTTCAAAAACACATCAAACTCCACAAAAACAGACACAAAAAAGGATAAAACACATATGCCCAAAAAACATAATTTCAGTTTCCAAACACTACAATAATTTCTAAAAATACCACGCAACTTATGCGCATAACATAATTCCTACAGAACTTGTTGTCGAGCGATGTAAAAGTTTTATTTCTGAAGATAAATATTAAAAAACTTATGTCGTGCAAAGTAAGTTTGGATATATTCATTAAAAAACTTATGTCGTGCAAAGTAAGTTTGGATATATTCATTAAATGAACAGCAATAATAAAAATTAAAGACAACAAGTATGGAGGACAAAAAATTAAAGACCAGTACGTTATGAAGGTCAGTCCGTGCAAAAACTTCAATTTTGCACCGCCTTACTTTTCAGATTGTACATGGATGGGCTGCTCTTTCGGCCCACTAAATGGGCTCTCAATGGCAATGGACTTTGCTCTCCTCTGAGAAATGGATTTGCACTTTTGATCTTATTTTGTGTTGGTCTTTAATTTATGTACCTCGTAACAAAACAAAAAAAATATATATTAATAAGGCATAAGTTTATATTTTTTGTATCATAATACTCCTTAAATTATGCCCCATTAGACATAAATTTGATTGCGAAAAGGCGACAAAAATTAAAGACCATCCCATTTTAACGGAAAAAGGTGGATTTGTTATACTATTTAATTGTCCATGTATGTTGTTCTTCACTACAAATTTAGGGGTAATAAGGTGAAAGTTATTCATTATGTGGTGCTCAAATTCAAGCTTCATGAATATTTTTGCAAACAGCTACATACTGAGACCATGTAAAGCTGCTAATGTGAAACCAAATACACTTATAATCATAAGGCCCAAAATCACATAGAAGCCCAATAAACTTGAAAAGGCCCAACCCATTGAGAAGCCCATTTTTTACACTATGGAAGGTGAAGGGAAAGGTATCAAAATTTTCTTTGTATTTTATTGATATATATACTAAGAGAAGTTGGAAAATAATTTTGTCTTTCTTTTTAAGACATGTATTGAGGTTTTAATGTTTCAAATTTTGCTCCTCTGCTTTTACGAATGAAAAAAAGGTGACAAGTACCTTAATCGACAAGAAATTTAAAATAATAAAAGCAAATCTGTGGGACATCTAAACCAATAGCAAAAGAGAGGAAGGATAAAATCAATTAGTCAAAATGCTTAAAAGTCAACTTAGAAGAAAATGAGAACCTAGAGGAATCCCACTAATAAGTCATAACCAACACAAAATAATCCACTAGGGCTCAAGTTAACTTTCCCACACGTATCTTGAACGATTGTGGTAGGATGTAAAGAATTACTCCCCCTTAATTAGAGTTTTCGGGTTCGAGTTCCGAATACGGAATAAATTCCTAGTAGAAAACGTTTCTCCCGTTTAATGGACCTTATATTATGCAAACATGATAGTCGCGGCCCCAATAGATGTATCGAACATTGGATGGGAAACTAAAAAGAAAATATCTCTCCCACTCCTTGTTTGTCGCTCTTTGTTCTTTTAATCCATTTTTTAATCTAGTTTTTTCTCTATTAAGTTAATTTTCTGGCTAACGAGGTGACTGATATACATCTATGACTTTTTAGGTTTGATTAAATATTGTTTTTCAGACGTAAAAGCTGGTGAATTGCATGTTAAAAGACTTACATTCTTCCATGTATTCATGTCAACTTGCTTGAAATTCCACGAATATATCATCCATGCTTACGTACTTTTTTTTTCTTTTTTCTCTTTGATAAACTTTATACATGAAGATCAATTTAGTATTTTTGACAAATAAATTCATCACAAATCCGTCGTAAAATTTATCTGAAGGCGGATAGAGAGACAGTCGTCACATAGTTGAGAGTTGCAAAATTTATTCTGGTAATTCAAACTCGATTTTATTGCTTTAATTATGAGTTTTTTTGTTTCTTCCTTTAATTATGAGTTTGATCGATATACCATGTAAAACAACAAGAACGGTAACACGTCTAAATCCGATGCAAGTTGGGATCTAGTACTCTATATAACTTCTCAACTAACGTCGTATACTTAAACTCATTTCAATCCAATATCATATATATAAAATAAAAATAAAAAGTAGTAGAATTGTTCTGTATTTTCCATTGGTAGATAAATATTTTTGACACGACTAAAAGATATCTTGTAAATATTGGACCAATGGTAAGTATAGCATGTCTAAAACTTAATCTCAACGAATTGATATCTCATATATATATATATATATATATATATATATATATATATATATGTCTTTGAGAGATTTTATGTCTTTTGAGACGATTTTTATGTGATTAATTTTAGGCCTACCTCATTTCCTTTTATTCACATATCATGATTTACATACATATATTGGTGTGTTTGAAAATCGACATATGACATTACTAAATCATCTCAATCATTTTCCTTATACGCATTGAGAATATCTTTTCTTATTTTTACTGTAGTACTACCCAAATCCCAAAGAAATCTGTTCAATTAAGTCTACTGCGTTAGAAGTTATCGAATATATTTAATTAATCACGCTCTTGGTATTAAAACAAAAGAAGTCGGTCATTAAATATTGAAATTGCTATTCTAACATAAACTTTTTGCAATAATAAATCGAATAATTTCTGACACCCCTGTCGTTCGATCAATATTTAATTATCACTTAAATAGTTTTATCTTCCCTTAATCATTAACCTTCCTGACATATACAGATGATTCCTTCTAGGCTTTGATTGGAAGAGACTTCTTCGATGTTTACTGGAAATTATACCCTGCCCTTTCTCCTATATTTTAGTTTTTTTTTTTTTTTCAAAAAAATAGTTTGTTTTTTTTCCAAGTTCAAGGAGGAATTTCTAGATAATCTTCTTGGTTATAGAATTCACATGTTTTAAAGTTAACTGTGAAAATTCAAAATTTTATGTTGTAGTAAAAACTCATTACTGATAGTTACTTTAGAAATGATTTGCGTAAGTGAAACATAAATGAGATTGAGTAAAACCTGGTGTGTTGCTTCAATTATATTTAAAAGTAAAAAGATCGATACTGAATATCACTAAAGGTGGTGGGGAAGTGATAAGTAACCCTCCTCATTAACCGAGGTCTCAATTCAAGTCCATAAAGTCGCCTTTGTACTAGACTTTGAATATCATAAAAGGTTGTAGTCGGGCAGTAATTAGTAGAGACTTTGATTCGAGTCATGAAAATGAATCGCTTTTAGTAGGTACAATCAATCTTAGAAAGTGAGACTTCTGACTTTAAATTAATCGGGCTCAAATCGGTTACTCGCCATCGGTGGAAAACAAAAAAAGAAAATCATCAACTAGTATAATAAGGAAACGAAACGGTCTCTTCTAATTAAGAAAACCTGCAGTGTCAGTAAATTAAACCATTTTTAAAGCTTAATAAACAAAGTTTTACCTCGATTGTGGTGCCTAGTACCAATAAGAAAGCAACACTTGTTCCTAGACAAAGGATACATAACATATTTATTTGGTCAAAGGAAGCTGCAAAACTATATATATGTGTTTAATGATTGAATGTCACGTTAGGAACAAAGAGTTGTTCGAGTATTTATTGAGCCTTCATTTTATCCTTTATAATATTATTATCTTATTTACCTTGGGTTTTTTTATTCTTAACTTTTTTTTTTTTTTTTGTAATTTTTTTGAGTTGGAAGCTAATAAATTTTGGTCTTTGCCGACATAGAGGAGCTTCGAAGTCTGAATCTGAAATGAAATTAATACAAGTTGTATGGAACAAGAGTAGGTAATGTTTATTAGACTAGATAGATAGTCAACTAATGGCTAGTCAATTAAAAGAACAAAATTGTGTTGTGTGTGAAATGAAATAATTGTTTGCTATGCTTGAAATGTAATTCTAAGTAGTATGATCAACTTTTATTGTCAAGAAACCAAAATAATAGAAGTACGTACTTTTTAAAAGAATATTTTAAAATAAGTATAGGCAAATATACACACAACTATTCAACGCAGATATTTTTCGTGATGAATATATAATATCTTTTTTATTTCCCATCCGATATCGGAAATTCTCACATTATGGCTAAAACACTTCGTATCAAACCAATTTTATACTTAAGGGTCGAACCCTAGACATCCAATTAAAGACAGAGGATTACTTACGACTCCATCACAATTACCAAGGGTGATGAATATAATTTTGGTTCTTTTTCATGATTTTTTTTATATTAAACATATGCATCTCAGACAGTAAAAATGAGGGGAAAAAGAAGATTCACCCCAGAAGTCAGAAAAATGTTAATATTGTTATCATTTACTCCATCCGTCTCAAATTATCTGTCGCTTTTTAATTTTACACGCTTCTTACGAAATATTGATTAGGAGGGATATTTGACTAACTTTAAACCCTTATTATGTCTATTGACAGTTTAATTACTCTATTATGTGTCATCTCCATTAATGACAATTTTTATTAAGAGTAAAAATGGGGCAAATAATTAATTATGTCTTGAATTTATAAAACGACAAATAATTTGAGACAACTATTTTTAATAACCACGACAAATAATTTGAGGCGGAGGGAGCAACAATGTAAAAAAATTGCTCTTTTGGGTTCAATTCACCATCAACAAAGAAGACAGGTTCTAATTAGCTATGAAATAACAATCAAATAGAGGCATATATTAGCTATGAAAAACAGTAAAAACTGTCTTGGTGATTTTCAGTATAAAACGCATTCCACAAATGAGACCGCTTCCGCTTATAAATCCTATGTCTCACTTTAACCCACATTTTAATAACTTTTAGATGAATAATAAAAAGAAAAACAGATGGTATTTGCTTTATTTTTGGGCTCATATTTTTAATTTCTAATTTTTCTACAATAATAAACTTACACTAATTCTCACATTATGTCAAGTTAATTAGCAACAATAACAACTTACTCAAAGGTAATCTCACAAGTGGAATCTGAAGAGGATTGTGAAGGTACATAGCTAGTTTCCTATAAGTCAAGTTAATTAGCATGTACTAAATTAAGTAATAGATAAATTAATATTGACATTAGCTCGTATAGCAATGTCACAGATCAATATAACAATGGTATAAATCAAAGCAAACTACTTACTCCCTTCATTTTTACTTGTCTAGTTTCGACTTTATACAATATTCTTTAAGAATCAATACTCCCTTTGATCCATTTTACATGTCATGTTTTTTCTTTACACGTCCCTTAAGAAGCACAAAACACATCATTTAAGACGAAACATTATTTTAAAAGGTTCTAAGTAAGAGAAGAATTAGATCAAAGGCACACATAAATATGTATCTTATCTCGAACTAATTATCAACATAGAGATATTACAATTACGCCTCAATCCCAAATAAGTTGGATCGGCTATATAAACATGACCATGTTTCTCCATTTTAATTCATCCCAACGATATCTATTTTGAGAATTTATTACTCTATAAATTAACTTGTTTTATGCTAGCCGCCAGCTTATCGAAACTTATTTCCTTGGCTGCCTATTTCCTTTATCTGAACTTGAACCGGCTATACAAGCAAACTCCCAAACGGAGAGTTAACGCATTTATAGATATTGGAAATGTACGCAGATTTTAAGGCTTGAGATGAACTCGTCTTTGATTACAAAGTGTATCAATTTTAGTGATTGATCGTTTTATTTTTATTTTTTATTAAATACACATATATCACGGAGAACATCATATCATCACGAGAAGTCTAAGAACATAGCATGAATATTTTTGATTGACTGGATATATAACAACGTGAATCAAACTGATTGTTTAGGTGCTAATCATTTTGATCTCAGACAAGATGAAAATGTGATATTGTAGATATAGGTCACCTATAACACTAGTACCTAGTAATGTGCAGAAAATATATCTAAAAAGTTTGGAAAATCCACAAAAACTTATAATTGCACATATATGTAGTCGTATACTTCAAGTCACTCTTATTCAGAGTCCACGTCTCAAAGATTCCTCACTGAAAAACAACATTGAAGCATAAGCACTTTGAAAGGGCTTAGATATTACTACCTTAGTTTTAATTTACATATCTTAGTTGATGAGGCATGAAATTTTGAAAAATATGAAATACTTTTGAATTTAAGTGTCTCAATAAAGTACATAACTTAAATTCATAATCTTAATCTAACGATGCGCATAATACATATCAAAATATTATCTGAATGTTGTGATCTTAAACAGATCATTTATAATTTTGGAATTAGAAAACTACCAAATATGGAAAGTGGTGTTTTCCTTGAAAAACAAACTAAAAAGAAATTAAAATAAAACACTTAAATTGAAGAGGAGTATGTAATCATTTTTTCCTCTTTTAGGGAAAATAGGACCTACTCGGCTGTAGGGTTAGGCTCCCATCACCTCTTTATATATTATTGCTAAAAGGTTTCAAATTTAGAGCTTCTAATCCGTTGCATGACATTTTGAGTACATCCCTTCTGACCCCTCTCCTCTACCTAAACCTAGAGTTAGTTATATACACAAATCAGCGATGTGGCACTTCTGTGAAGGGGTTTAATTGAATTTTCTTCATTGAAAAATTAAACTGTGCAAAAAAGGTATGTATATATATATATATATATATATATATATATTCTGGGATCTCCTTACTCAAATTAATTCTTGATTCCATAATGACACTAGTTAAAGATTTTTTACAATACGTTGTAGTTAACCGCTAATAGCATGTTAATTACCATTTTTATTGTATTATTTTACAATTACGTATACTGCATAAAGTTCTTTATGTATACCATCTACGCATAAAATTTAAAGATGCATGTTTGTCACTTTTGAGAAACTACCTAAACAAGAATGACTTTGTGAGCCATATATACGTCCCTTCATATATTTCTGCATGTAAACAACTCACACACCTCTTATCTAGAAAGTCAGTCTCCTCTATCGCTACGTACATATTCATATGTACAGAATGTATGCATTTAATTGAATTAATATATAGTCCACACCTGCATTTATTAAATAGGTATGAAGAAAAATGATTAACGTGTAAGATGAGAGATGTGTTGGCTGGAAAAGAGAAGGGGCGGTGGCTTGTTAGAAGAAAAGTTAGTTTTGGTCAGCAAAAAGTCAGATTTGTGTCCTTACAACAAATCAAACCTATGCAAGTGACGATGGACGTACAGTGTTTGTTAGATCTTTGTTTGACTGTTAGTATTAATTATGTGATCTTTATTTCTACTTCTTTCAACTCCCATGCAAATCCATGCATGCATGCATTCACAATTTCCTCTTTGAAAATAAAAGAAAAATCACCAATTAGCTTTCGAATTTCCACAAACGTTCTTATCGGATCGTCATCGAAAATATGAGATTTTTAAAGGAAGTCTATCGGAATTCGGAAATATCTCTGATGAGCCAATTTTCGTCAAATTCCGTCAAAAAATCATGTTTTTAAGTTAGTGTTTATTTAATTTGTGCGTTTATTCTTAGCCCGACAAAGACGAATTCACCGGCCACTAAAATTTGTGATACGGTGTAAGTATATATATCCCTCCTATATTTTTAACCAGCTGGGTCTTATAGTCGAGCCTTGGAAATAGAGTCGTCTTTGAAAGATAGTGTTTTGCCTCCAAGGTGGAACTTCCCGTCACGAAGCTGGATTTTGTAGGCCAAAATGAATATACAACATCAGTGTGAGATTCTTCGCCTAAGACTAGTTCAATTCATAAAGTTGCACCTGCTTTTAGTGTAGATGGTGCTAGTCTTCGGTATATCGTTTTAATTTTATTGAATGTCCTAGAGGGAACGCATCTACCCCTTTCATTGTTAATACTTAATACGTAGTACTGACAACTACAGATTCTACTGAAACTGTAACTGAGAGGACGTGGTCTTCGTTATGGGAATTGCCCTAAATTTCATATCCACTGGAAGACCAAAAATTTACAGCACGTGGTCAATCCAGAAGTTGGTAGAACTACCTTAAAGGAAGAAAAACAAAAGATAGAAAAAGATAAATTATTGTATCCACCAATAGAATTACAATTTCTATGGGCTACTACTCACAGTTTATGCTTTAGTATTTTTTTTTTGTTACACCGTGCACGAGTTTCCATTTTCCAGTAATAAATTTCCATGAATTAAAAGAAATTTTAATTATTAAGAGCCCGTTTGGATTGGCTTATATGTTGGCTTATAAGTCAAAATTTTTTTTTTTTTTGAGTGTTTGGTTTAGTAAAGTTCATTTTGTCTTAAAATAAAAACAAAAAAATAATTGGACCCATTTAACTTAGTTTATCTAAAAAAACATAAGTGAAAACGAATTTTTAAAGCCAAAAAAAAAAAATAAGTTAGGCTACCCCAACTTATTTTTTTCAAATTTATAAGCTGTAAAACAAATTTTAAAATAATAAAGCCGGTCAATCCAAACGGGCTCTAAATCACGTGAGTACTCGTCTTTTAGGCTGAAAAAGAAAAAGTTAACGTTAGTACTATTGTTATTACTCGTCGTTTTAAGTCAAGAAGTCTAATTCAATTTTGTGAAATTTCCTAAGGGATAGACCAAACCGACATGATTAGCTAAAAGGTTAATGTGTTTGCAGGATATCAATTATACCAAAATTAAGATTCTAATAACTAACGGGGCGTTTGATTTGAGTGTAAGAAAGAATTTCCTCCAGCATAAAAATTTCGCATAAGATAAAATAATGTTTGATAGAAATATATGAAGAATAATTTAAGCATAAAATTTCACATAAGATAATATAATATTTGGTTGAAGTTACTAAATATTAGCCACATTAAATTATGCTGGAACATATATTTTATTTTGTGCGCGATAGAATATGAAATGCATGTATCAATATGGTAGGGATGAAATTATTTAAAAATAAAAATATGTATACGAATAACTATGAATTATTTTACTCATTTCTTTGATTTACTAGCAAAATATTAAAATAACAAGCCTCTATGTATCAAGACAAACCACCTCTAGTTCTTTTATATTTTTCTCTTGCGCTCTAACCAAAAACATTTGTTCTTCAACTTGGTAATCGAGCTTCCACACTGCTAGACGTTATGGGAAATTGAGTATTTAATGAAACACAAAAATATACTCATAATAAGTACAAGATCGTTATAGGTTTTCTAGCCCATCGAAGCCTACAACTTTCTTCAACCACCTACTCCAAAAATAGAATTAAATGACCTTTTTCCAAGAACACTAGAGAGGAAAAAGAATATTACCAAGTAGTGCATACTTTAGATATATAAAATACTTACCCGCATTGATATAGTATAAATATCATGTACGAGTAATTTTTTACTCTAAAGTTACTACTATTAAGAAGAATAGGAGAAAGGAAAAATAAGTCTTAATTACGTAAAATAAGTCTTAATTACGTTCTATTTGACCTTCTCGCGAGCGTAATCATTTCTAATCTTATATAACCACATATTTATCTAAGTATTTGCATATCTGCAACATTCATCTTGTGGATGTGTTGAACTTTAACGACTCAATATTTACCCTCATATAGCATTGAAGGTCTTATAACCGCTCTATAGAGTTTATCTTTCACCTTAATTTGATAAACATCCTTCTATCACATAACATCCCTGTTGCACTTCTTTCAACCGTCTGATTTTGATTTTTATATATTATATATGTGATATTTTCATCTAATATTTCATTCCCGTAAATCAACAAGTTTAAATATCTGAGTTTTACGCTTTTAGGCACTGCAATTCCATCTAATTTCTCTCTTTTTATGTTGACCAACATCTACTCGGTCTTATTTCTACTTAACCTTGAATCATTACTCTATGGAGTGTTTTTCCATGGATTGGGCTCCTCTCCATTTCCCTTCTCTCTATTTTCCCCAAGTTCTATCTTGGATTAGAGACACATGGCATGGATTAGAATTAATGGCTAAGATTTAATTGATTAAAACAAGGCCCTAATCATGATTACATTATTAATAACTTATTCATAAATATATTAGAATATTTTTCTTTCTCTTCCTATTTACTTTTCCTACCCAGTAAAATATTTTTTCTAATTTACCAGATTATTTTTTGCGACATAATTTTTTCCCCTAATAGATCCATTATTCAATTGGTGATATTTTCCATTTTTTCAATTATGATGCTTACTAATTCACATAATATAGACCCCATTATTCAATTGGTAATTATATATTTCTGAAAGAGTTGTCTATATTCTGACAAATATCACCATTAAAGAGTTATCATGATTGAAAAAAAGATGGAATATTAAATAGGAAGAGAGAGAAAGTATTTTAATATATTTATGGATAGGTTATTAATTATATAAACTATGGTTAGGGTCTTGTTTTAATCAATTAAATCTTAGTCATTAATTCTAACCCATGCCATGTGTCTCTAATCTAAGGTAGAACTTGGGGAAAATGGAGAGAAGGAAAATGGAGAGGAGCCCAATCCGTTTTTCCATGCTTCAAGGATTTGGATGACACCCTCGTTGTTTCCAACAATTAATACAATATAGTCAGCAAAATAGCATACGCACAGTCATACAAGCAACCTCAATTTGTATCATATTATTATTAATTCATTCATAATTAGAGCAAATAAGTACCGAGTTTAACACTGATCTCTAATCTAAACCCACGATTATAGAAACTCCTTTGTTATTCATTTTATTATGGTGAATAAACTAGAAAGGAGGAGGCATTTTTTTATCTCTCTCATTTCCCAAGATGAAAACAAGTACAAAAAAAAAAAAAAAAGATAAATCGAACATTCAATCATCTCTCTGTACAAGTTGAAATTAAAGATTAAAAAATTTACTACTATAAGTTTGTACATAACATGGCAATAATTAATTTAAATAAAAGAAGCAAAAGAACAGAGGGAATAACTATGTTTTTTGTCTTCTATCCTGTTATTTTACACCATTGTCCTCTTCTTCCCCTTAGTAATTTAGTCATTTATTTCAACCAAATACAACTAATTACATTTAAATTTATCTTGTGTAATTGACTTACTTGCTACTTTCACTTAATCCTAATAAAATATAGTAGTCAGGTATTCCTAGAGAAGCTTTAGAAGATGCCTTTATTCACTTTATTTACTTTATGATTTGAATAATAGTTGGATCAACCACTCTCTGTCACTATAATTAGATTAAGTGCAGCCAGAAAGCATAAATCATGGTACAAATATTTTCAATTATTAATTTTTATAAACTTTCACCCATGAGCTAAAAGCTTCTTTTCCTTCAAGAGCAGGTTATAAATCAATTTAAGAATAGAAAAATGGTGATAAAATGTAATATGGTGTTATGTTACGAATAGAAGACTATAATGTAAGTAAAAAACTCTTTATAGCCGATATCAACTAGTTAAGATTAAGTATTCACTGTGGTGGTATGTTTACATTAGGTCGTTGTTAGAATTTTTAATCTTGTCAAGGAATTGTATATCAGTAAAAATAGTGAAGATTTTTAAAGAACCTAAATATTGTATATTAGAATGCAATGGGTCGAAATGGAGTAATATGAAGAGTTATACTTTTATTTTGTAACGTAGCTGACTAATTAGCAATAGAAATTGAGACGGTTAACTGTCATTCTTGTATTACTTATTCTTCAGTTTTCCATCAATTCTAAAAGGGTAAAAAAAAAAAAAAACAGTCATTGTTTGGGTTAGCAAATCAACTAAGAGTACAACATTCACTGCACATGGTACTCGTTTGATTCATCAACATGACGAAATAAGATCCTTTTTTTTTTTTTTTTTTTTTTAACCTTCATCTATTATATACTCTAATTTTAGTAGTATGCTATTAATTACTTTGCTAGGAAGTAACCCAATTCTACTACCAAGTTCTATGAATCTTTACAAATAATTTTAAAAAAATAATTTTCCCCTTTTAAATATTTTTATTGTGGGTCCAGAGAGACTCTTTAGATCTGTTTTCCTCATCACTCTTTCACCAAAAAAAAATATATATAAAAAACGTAGGCCAACCAAGACTTTTTATGTATAAAAATTCTTTAAGGAAAATAAAGGCCACAAAGTGAGAAGTGAAGAACCACCAAAATGCTGTAAAATAAATGAAAAGGTGCTCTATTTATTTGTACTTTGCACTTTCTCCACGTTACACATAATTATTAAAAATTAAACACAAACAACTCTCTCTGTCTCTCATTTAATTATATCTTTTTGTCTCTCCTTTAAGTTTTTTAAAACATTTCTCTAATTAAAAATCAAGGGGTAAATAATTCTTTTCTTTAACCATTATTTACTGGCCATTAATCATTGATTCTATCCACCATATGACAAAACAATGCCAGTGCAACAGAGTTGTAACCAATATAACCAAAGTTAATCACTTCCAATCCACTGTCCAATTTTAATTAAATTAGAGAAAAGTTACTACATAAGAAATCAAATGATTATAAAATAAAATTGTTGGCAGAAGTTTTTTTTTCTTTCGAAAAGGATTAAACTATACATAAATTTTTATTAGTTATCTTTTTGGGACAACTATGTACCAAATGACCCTTTTATTATTTCTCTTGCAACTTATACACCTTTTAGACCACGGTCTGAACATCCCTTTTGAGCAAACTAATTTTTTTATGAAATTATGTTAGACCGTGGTCTAAAATTTAGTAGACGTTAGACGACAATCTAATATTGTCAATATCTGTACAACTTTTAAAATAAAGATAAATTTAAATGATAACCTAAAAAAAAAAAAAAATTGTAAATCGGTAAGGGAGAAAAGATAACTTCTCAAATTTGAATATAAATTATTAAATAGAAATTATGAGTTACAAGTGACCCTTGTGTTGAATTTAAATTCTTCCATATCTTTTATTAGCAAAAATGCTTTACATGTTTGAGTATTAAAATATTTGACAGAAAATCAATCTTTTTGTTATTTTTAAGTATCAACAAAAAGTTTTGCAAATGTATCGTCATGCTAGCGCAAATAACTCTCACGAATACGTAAATACATTATCTCACAATAAAGAAACCTTAGATCAACTCTATTAATAATGTGACATCTCTATGAGTGGTTCAAAATTAAAAGGATTCCATAAATACATAGTGAAGACAGAACACAAAGAGAGAAGAATATTTTATTTATATTTAAATAAAAATAAAAGAAGAAGGAACTGGAAATGGAAAAAATGCCAAAAACGCAAAGGCTTTCCTATCTATTTCGTCTAAACAGAACAAAGAATGAAATAAGTTGAAAAGAACAAGAAAATGAATGCAATCATTATTATTTTTGGAAGGAGAAAATTTGAATTTGTCCTTGTGCAATTCGAAATTAAGAAACTTTATTTTCCATTAAATTTTTGGTCGATATATTATCCACCATTATTAGGAAAAAGTCTTGATTTTGCACTTCACTGCTAACAGAGTTCTAACATAAGAGTAATTCTAAGACTATAACTATGAGTAAAGGGTAAATTTAAGTCCAATTTGAACGGGAGAAAAACGGGAGAAATTTGCTTTACTCCAATTTAATTTCTCGATTAACTGTTGGTTTATACATTATAGTCGATTTTTTTCCACTCCAACTTGAAATTGAGTTTTTCAGTTCCATCACAAAATTTTAATACTTTTTCAAATGAAATGCATGTCCAAACACAATTTCAACTTCCAAATAACGTTCTTCAGCTTAACTTCATTTTTCTAGTAGAATTTAGACACGTGAAAGTCACCTACTTTATGTTGAAGCTAATCTATAATAAGACAACTACAAAAAATTGCTAACAATAAAAGTATGAATGAACCAAAAGTATAACAAATATAGTACTTAACAAATTGAGGTACATACTAGTAATACATAGTTAAATTTGGACATTTTGGAATACTATATATCTATAGTTTTTTCATTAATTTCCATAACAAAAGAAACATCAGCTAGTTTGACGTTTAAGGGCCGGCAACCACCCCCCGGGTTCCCCCATACCCCACTACCCCCACGCCACCCCACCAGCTATTTAGCAAAAGGTCAAACAGACATGTCCATTTTTCTTTATCTTTCCTCTTTGCTTCCTCTTCACTTTCCTCCTATATTTTTCTGTCTCACTTTCCTCATTTCCTCTTACAATTCTCTCTGTTTTTCTCACACTTTCCTAGTTCATTTTAAGTGAATTCAAATAGCTAAGTCATTATCACAATCACCTAGTCTTTTTTTCTTCTAAATTTAGTTGTACTCCAAATAGTGTCCATTTTTTTTTCCAAGAAGAGTCCTACCCTTTTGTTTCTTGATTGGTTCTTGAATTTTAGCCTTTTGGGGTTCTTTTCTTTTCTTTTTTTTCAATGGAGAAGAGAAATTTGTTCATGAATGATGATAACACTACAATGGGGAGTAGTTATGAACAACTTCAAAATTGCTTCTTTAATCCCAATTTGGATAATAACAACTCTGATCCATTTGAGTCTGCATTAAGTTCAATGGTGTCATCTCCTGTTACAGTTCATAATAATAATAGTAGTAGTGGTGGTGGTGACAATTTTGTGTTAAGGGAATTGATTGGTAGACTAGGTAGCATTTGTAATTCAAGAGAAATGTCACCAAATTCTCATAACATGACCAATAATAATAGTACTAACAATTCTTGTTATAGTACCCCTTTGAATTCTCCACCAAAATTAAATCTTTTTATGAGAGGGAATTTGCCACCAACACAATTCAATTCTGATCCTGGATTTGTTGAAAGGGCAGCAAGATTTTCTTGTTTTGCTAACAAAACTTTCAAGAGTTTCAATGAATCTGAATTATTGTTGCATCAAAACAGACAATTAGCAACAAATTTGGAAAGTGAACAACTTTCAAGAGTGTCAGGCAACCAATCCTTCAAGATTCAAGAATTCAAAGATGTGAATAATTTAGCTCAATTGGGAGATTCAAGGGAAAATTCATCAGTTTCTGAGCAAATCCCAGGTGGAGAAATTGGCTTAATTGGTCAAAATGATACAAATTCAAGAAAAAGGAAATCAATTTCCAAGGGAAAATCAGCTAAGAATGCTAATGTAATGTACATTTTTTTTTTGTTCTGTTTCTTGGAATTCTAACTAACTAAACCATAATTGGGAAATTTGTAGTACTAATTTTTTTCCCCTTCATTTTATGTACTTTTTGCAGGAGAAAGAATCCACTGCCAAAAGAAGCAAGTCTGAGGAAGATGATAATATAGCAAAAGAAGAGGAAAAAGCTGCTACAGAAGAAAATAAAGATAACCAAAAGCTTGCAGAGCCACCAAAGGACTATATTCATGTGAGAGCTAGAAGGGGACAGGCCACAGATGCACATAGTCTAGCTGAAAGAGTATGTAACAATTCCAATTCCACTTCTGTGTTGCTCGGATCCTATAAAAATGTCGCATTTTGTATGTCGGATCCTCCAAAAATTACGCGTTTTTTGAGGATTTGATAGGGCTTGACAACATTTTTCTAAGAATCGAGCAGCATATATTCAAATTCCTCCAAAAATGTCGCCTTTTGCGTGTTGGATCCTTAAAAAGTTACGCGTTTTTTGAGGATTTGGTAAGGGCATGGCAACATTTTTCGAGGAATCAGGCAACATATATTCAAATTCCTCAAAAAATGTTGCGTTTCCGTGTCAGATCCTTAAAAAATTACACGGTTTTTGAGGGTTCGATACGGGCGCGATAACATTTTTGGAAGAATCAAGCAACATATATTCAAATTCCTCCAATTTCATGATTTTCTTTTTTTCACTAACAAATCCTTATTTTCAATTTGACAGGTGAGAAGGGAGAAAATCAGTGAAAGAATGAAGCTTTTACAAGATCTTGTACCAGGCTGCAATAAGGTATTTTTATTTTTATTTTTGGATTTTTTTTTCTTGATCTGCTAGCAAATTCAGAATTTTGATATGGGAAATATAAATTTGTACTATAGGTGACTGGAAAAGCTGTGATGCTTGATGAGATTATTAACTATGTACAATCACTTCAACGCCAAGTTGAGGTAATATTTCTTTGTTTTTTTTCACTAGTCTTATGAAAATTCAAATTAGAATAGTAAAATTTAAGCAAGATTTTACTTAATTCCTATACTTGTTTAATGTCATTTGTAGTTCCTTTCAATGAAATTAGCTACTGTGAATCCAAGAATGGACTTTAACATGGAAGCTCTTCTTTCCAAGGATGTAAGTCAACTAAACTCTCAACCATTATGTTGCTCGGATTCTCCAAAAATGTTATCGCACCCGTGTCGAATCCTCTAAAAAGATGTTATTTCTTTTGGAGAATCTAACACGCACCCGACAACATTTTTGAAGAGTCCGAGTAAACCTACCTCTTAAGTACTACTTTATTAGTAAATAAGAAAAAAGAGAGAATTTTTAATTTATGAACTTTTTTTTTTTTTTTTGCCAATTTTTTCAGATGTTTCAATCTAGGGGATCATTGGCACATAACATGTATCCAACAGAAACTTCAACACAAGCATTTCCTTATGGATTTCAATCTCAGCCAGGCCAAAACTTTCATAAAGGAACAGAGATTCCTTTCCCAATTAACTCATTGAATCATAATTTGGTCAGAAATTCAAGCGTGCAATTGCCTCCTCTGGATGGTTTCGTTGAACCTACCCCTCAGGTAATAAATTTATTTGTGTCGCTCGGATCCTCCAAAAATGTTGTCAGACCCTCCAAATGTTATGTATTTTCGGAGGATCCGACACGACTGTAGCGACGTTTTTAGAGGATCCAAGGAGAATATAAAGTAATTAAGAATTGTAAGATTCTAAATGAAGCTTTACATTCTCTAATAATTTGCTTAACAAATGTGGTTTGTTTTTTAGGTTCCACCATTTTTTGAGGATGATCTCAACAGTGTTGTTCAAATGGGATTTGGCCAGAATCAACACCAGAGTTTTCCTGGTTAGTAAACTTGTCCCTTTGCATAAAGTTGGTTATTTGGGAAAGGATTTAAATTATATACATCATGACAGTATAAAAACAATGTATTTTTACCTATTTTAGCATGTAACCTGTCTTATATTGCAAGTTACTAATCTTCCTATTTGTGGATGGTTACCTCTGGTTATCTCTTTAGGTGACTTGATTATATAAATGTTATTTTATACTTTCAGTATATAAAAGTTAAACTCGCTTAAAAAAGCATACTTATGAAATGTCTATACAAAGAGTTTTAGAGAGACAAAATGCTAATTTTTCCTTGTTTAATGCAGGTAACATTCCTAATTCTCAAATGAAAGTTGAACTATGACCAAAAAAGCCCACTAAAAAATTGATGTATTCATTTGAGGCCCCCAAATGAGAGAGGCTTCTGTACATAGAGAGAAAATTCGTGATTCAGACCTATTCAGAGCAAATTTCGATTCAAGAAGTAGAAGAAAAAGAAAGATGTCTTTTTCTCTTCCAAATTCTTGATCTATTTAGTTATTGATTTGGCTGATTCTGATTATTGTTATTATTATTACTATCTTTTGTCTTTCCTTTATGGAATTTTACAAAAATTGGAGAGGCAATTAGCAAACTCTACCAAGATTTGCACTTTGTAAAATATTTTGTAGTAGCATTTGGTAAGAAAGTGTGTTGGGAAGGTGATGATAGATGGATATGTACTTTTTTTCACACACTTTCTTACCATTCTAATTTTTATCACTAATTCATTGGAGACAAATTTGTTATATTTTATTTAATTTCCTCTTTATATTATTTGGCAGTTCTTGAAAATTGTCTTTTACGCCTAAATTCTGCACCAATTGCGGAAAGTGTCTCTACTTAACCAAAAAAGCAACTTGCACGTCTCTATTCTTTGTTTTTCATAAAATTTTCTGTTTAACTTTATGTATAAAAAATTTAACCAACTGCAACGATCATATAGTGTAATTTGCAAATAATAATTATTTCCTCAGGTAAATTCTTACATGCAGTCAATGTTTACACTTAGTCAATAAATTAATACATGATAATTCACCTAACTATGAACTGTGAATAACATAACTCGGGTTAGTGTAAATAATAGGTGCAAATAAGTATTTTATTCAATTCCATACATGAACTTAAACGTCTAGATGCATTTTTATGTCTCTAAACGTACGTATGTATGTGTATAGATTGCTTTTTGATTTGACACCATAGTTCAACCCAATATTAGAGCAACTAATTCTAAAAAAAACGTACACATGAAAAGTTAAATTAGAAAAATCAATCGATATGTTTATATTTTTTCCTTATATTATCTCTATTATTTTTTGTGCATATTATTGATGGGAGGCTTTATATCTTAAGGGCTAAAATTGTAAACTCAGAAGTAGTTGTGCTACTAACTTGTTATCCTTTTTGGTTATTATAAAAGAGGTGTCATAATCAAAAAGGGGAGATATTTTTGGGGAGGGAAAATTGGGGTTAAAAATAAATTTAAAAATGATTAAAAACCTTAAATAGCGGAAGTTGTGGAAAAATTGGATTCTTATTAGAAAACAGCTGTTAGTGGGGACAAGGACAAATAGTGTCTGTTTAAGTCCAGTTGTTTTGATTAAGAATGATGTCTTGTTAGTGCAATTGAGCTGGATTCCAAAGCCTCTACTTATTAATGTCCTTAAATTTTACTCTTTTTCTTGTACTAATAAGTTGACATTAACACTAGTATGATTTTTACTACTACCACTACTACTAAATATTTTAAAGAGGGTAATGGATAATAATTGTAAAAAAAAATTTGAGTACTTAATCACTTAATAATGGCAAATCACTCCCTCCAATTTTATGCCATCTTTATTCCCCTTCTTCAAAAGTTATCACTTCTATTCTTGATTTAGTTAAATGAAAACAAAAACATTAGTTTTTCAAAAAAAGAAGAAAAGCATTGTAAAACTAGGTTGGCAGTGGTGAAGTTCTGACTTGGCTAAGGAATCAGATGACTTTTCCTGAAAATCCCGTCTGCTTTAAAGAAACAAACAATGGAAAAAATAAGACAATTAATTAAAGAAAATAAAGAGATACAGAGGGTTGTAGTCAGATGTATATGATCTTTTCATCTTTAATTAAAGATTTCGGGTTTAAGTTCATAGGCAAATTCGGGATTTAAAATTTATGAGTTCATACAGTATATTTCATATATTCTTTTAATACATATTCTCTAGATCCGTCAATGTTCTCGAGCCTTAAGTATAGAAAAAGTTCTTATAGGAATGCTTCCCTCGGGTCTTACCAAAGGTGCATTTCAGCTTTATGAGTTCTGAATTTGACGACTTTAAGTGCTAATAACTAAATTCTAAATTTAATATTTGTACATACACATTTAATGAATTTCGTTACACAAATATAGTGTTTGAACAAAAAATATTGAATATGGTCGAATTCATATCTGAACTTCTACCGCCACCTCCGAACTTTATACACCTCAAATTGAATTAATCGGGACCATAATATGGATGTCATACCGGGAAACAAAAAAGACAGGGAGAAATGGACAAGTAGAAAAAGTAAAAAAGATGGAAAAGAAGTAGTGGAATTCAGATGTTTAGAGATGCTTTAACAAAGGTATACTTTTTTCTCCAAGAGAAGCTGTCAGCAAATTCACTTACATTTTATAAACACCAACAAAAAAAAAAAAAAAAAATCTTCAGCCATAACTTGTTTTTGGAGGCTGTTTTTAAATATTATTTTGTTTATATACAATCTTTAATATTTTTCATAAATTTAGTCGTTTTAGCATCATGCATCTGTTCCAAAATATTTGACATTTTAAAAATAAGAACCTATTTGTACATAAATCTAGTTAAAAGAAAAAAAAAATGATTTCCCATATATATTTAATTTTGTTTGCACAACATGGAAAAAGAACCCTTTGCAATTTACTTTCTTCATTTTCCTGCTATTATTATTTTGTCTTCATTTCTTTTCTTCTTTTATTTCCTTCCTATTTTTAAAAAACTCAAAAGATACTTCCGGAAAAGAAGATACATGAATCTTCCTTTATTACTAGTCCACAATAAAGTCAACTTGGTTGGTGAAAAAAAGATTTCAGTTATTTGTTAAATCACATTGAACATACCAAACCTGTTAAAATCATGAACAAGAAAAAAAAATCTAAGAAAATGAAAAAGAATGATGGATTTTGACTGCATGAATAGATTTTTAATCATAGCATTTCCATAATTAACTCCGGACATAACGAAAAATTAGGGTCCACAATGAAGTGGATAGTTTTGAGGGAGATTGATTAAATATGTTCTTAGTTATAATTGGAGATTATTGATCAACCAATTGTTTTCCGAGATAAGGGTGGTAGGGTTTGTGGGGAAATTAAGATGAGACATTTGCATACTAGTCTCATGCTACAAATGTCGTACATTATGCTATAATATTTGTACGTTAATCGGGCAAGTTACAACAACAACAACGTACCTAGTGAAATTCCACTATGTGACGTTTGGAGAGGTTAAAGTGTCTGGGCCTTACTAAGGTAAGGAGGTTCTTCCGAAAAGACTAAAGGCCGAAAAGCGTAGAAAAAAAAAAAAGGGTTAGATAAGGACTAGTAATTCAAAACAAAAGATGCAAATGAAATAAAAAAAAAAATGCGTTAGATAAGGACTAACAATTCAAAACGGTATGCAAATAAAAATACCAAAACCAAAGTAAGAATTATGAAAAATTTCATCTATTGCGAGAAAACGAGACTATATGACATTACCTAATTAAATCTCTCTCAGTCGTGATCAGATCTAATTAGAAAGCTATGTGATATTCAAGTTTGATTTCGAAATGAATAGACTTCGACATAAAATTGAAGAGTGACAAAATCAAGTGATAATTAGGTCGATGGAAGCAAATAATTTTTGTTTTGAAACTAATATATATATATAATAATAGTTTTCCCCTCACAGAAGTATTTCAACAATCAAGAGGTCACAATTCTAACCATAGTATTATAACTTTGAATCTAATAACTGTTGGCGATATAGATGCCTAGCCAGTTTTAATCTTGTCGGATTTTTTGTTTTAATCATTTTGTGAAATGTCACTGGGTATGTATTATTAATGCAAACTTTGCATTTAACTTATACAACATTTGATATCCAATTTCGTCACACTAATAAAAAGTTTGGTTTTCAACACAAAACCTGCTTTATTGAAATCACAATAATCGGCATAACTCATGAAAGAATCTATGAATCATTTTATGTAGGATGAAATGTAAAATGACAATGACTATATTAATAATATCTGGATAAGAGCAAGTGAAGAACGAAAGTACCGTCAAAGTAGTAACAAGTTTTGTTATATTATTCACCGTATAATAATTTTTATTTTATTATTATTTATCTCATAATAATTTACGTATTTTAATTCCTGCATAACTAGTTCGCCTATTAAATAACTTGAAATGTATGCACTACATCAACAAGGATTGTGATGGAGTGGCATATATATATATATATATATATATCCCTTTATCTTTAACCAGATGACTCGGGTTCGAGCTCAGAGTATGGAGTCTGTCTTTATTAGGGAGTGTTTTACACTTCATATGAAATTTCGCGGCGTAAATCTGGATGTAAACGGGCCCAATACAGATACAGAACAACAACAACATACTAAAGAAATCCCACGGTATGTGGGGTACGGGAGGGTAAAATGTCGCAGACCTTACCTCCATTTCGAAAGATAGAGAGGTACATTTCGGAAGACCTCGACTCAAGAGAAAACATGATGAGAAAAGGTCGGATAAGCGAGGAACAGGTTCGAAAGAATACGAAAATGAAACTAACGAAAGCGAAAAAGCCATGATAAAGCAGTATGAGAAAATAGAAACAGTGGCTACCCAGATAAATACGATAATCGTGGTACACGGACTAACATATAGTTGCGCGAATCAAAGGACAAGAAAATGAAGATCAAAACCGCGACTACTAGTACGACGGGATACTAGCCTTCTACCCTAATCTGAGTCCTCCGTAGCCTCCTATCTAAGGTCATGTCCCTAAAAATGGAACTGCGCCATGTCCTGTCTAAGCACCTCTCCCCAATACTTCTTCTGCCTACCTCTACCTCTTCTGAAACTGTCCATAGCCAACCTTTCACACCTTCGCACTGGGGCATATGTGTCTCTCCTCCTCACATGCCCAAACCATCTCAGCCGCGCTTCCCGCATCTTGTCCTCCACTGATGCCACTCCCAATACAGATACAGAACATCAGGTGGAAAAAATAAAATATATGTACTATACTTTTGATTATCAAGTCCTTGTTATGTGGTTTGGATTATCAAGTCCTTGTTGTGTGGTTGGAAGAGGGGTCCAATTACCAGGCTGTCAATAGAATCTTCCCTATCATGCTGTATATATCATACCTTCCATTCACTTTATGTCTCTTTCTTTCAACTTAAGCAGCAAATTTTCTCTGATATCTTTTTGGTATATGATAAATTAAAAATAAAAATAAAAAAGCAGGCTGTGATTGTGAAGATTGAGTAACCAACTTCATCATTTTGCTTTCACCAACTATATCTTTCACATCCTCATTTCATCAAATCTATTGTGATCTTTCAAGAATATCTCAAGATTTCTACTTAATGTCTATATCAAGTTCATAGATTTGGATTATAGCAAAGTGATTTGCTTATTGTCAAAGTAATGTTGCTTAAGATTATTTTATTAAAGCACATTGTACTATTTTTTAAAGCACATTTTACTCTAACAAGACATTAGCACTACTTTAACAGTATCATTATTGGATTCGATTCGTAAATAATGTTATAATCAATGATCAAATAAGATAGGGGAATCTGAATATATATTCTCATACCTACATCTTTTTTCCTTTTTGTATAATTGAGATACCTCGAGGGCCATTGACACAGTTCGAAACTAGGTGGATAATGGACCAGCCCCTTTACCCTTATCCACTAGGGCAATTTGCACGCTTGCCCTTCATACGGACTGGTCTTTAATTTTTGCCCCTCAATTCGCTGGTGTTTAATTTTTGCTCTTCGCTTAAAAAGGTGGCCGAAAATATCCTGAGGTTACGGTTCGAAACCCTGCAGAGTAAAAAATAATAATAATTTCGCAAGGCATAGGTTTCTATGAACTTATGCCTATTCGGGTGAAGTTACATATAACCTATGCTGAAGACGGCAGACTTTGCCTTGTAAGGTAAACTTTTAGTTATGCATGAAGGCAAAGTCTGCCGCATAAGGTAGACTTTTGGCAAAAGCCTTGCCTTGTGATTTTTTTTTTTTTTTTTGGACTGAGCGGGGCTTTGAACCCAGAACCTCAGGTATTTTCGGCCACCTTTTTTAAGCAAAGGAAAAAAATTAGAGACCAGCAATTTGAGGGACAAAAATTAAAGATCACCCCAAAAGAAGGGCAATCCAGGCAAAAAAAATGTAGTATATACTTAAATACAAATTTTGTCATAGAAATAACGCCACCTTTCGGCCATGTAATTGAAAGATAGCTACTATCTACAATGATTATTTTTCAATTACAAAGGCCGAAAAGTGGCTATTTGTAAATTTACCCGCTTTTGTCTATGACAAGGCTCGAACCCATGATGTAGGCTTGATTCATACATCACGCACTACACTCTAACCATTTATATCTACATCTAATTTGACTTCATTCGGATACATGATGCAAAAAGTAGACAGTATTTATTTTTCCATTTTGGTAAACTGGAAATAAGAAAACTATTGTAGCCACAGAAAAAGAGTCACTTTCTTTTGTATAATTTATATTTTCTTTTTGCAAAGAGTTGGTTCTCTCCATGGGCCAATTGAGATATCGTAGTTAACAAACAGGATATCTATAATGGACCACAAAGAGAACCAAAACTTGCTCCATGTTACTGTTCCATTTCCCTTTCCTGATTAAAATGGTAGCTAGGTTTCATCTACATGTCATTTTCATCACCATTTGCCCCATTGATTTTCTTTGAAGTTGGTGTCTGTCCCTTCCTATAATAAAGGAGAAAAATTGGTTATATACATACATATATATTCACACACACACAACACGCACATATCATAATCTTAGATTGTTTTAGTCTATAATCTCATTATGGTTTAGGATAACATGCATATACCCTCAGATAAGATAAGTGGTGTTTCTTAATCACACAAATAGGGTAAAAGAAATATATCGACAATTAAATCAATATACGTTAATTGGCCACACTTGTGTAGACATACGATTACTGTATTTAAGTACAAAAGCTGAGGCATGTTGGCATTTGAAAATTTTAGATTTTGGAGGATACTTTGAGAAGCGGTTTTGTTAGGTAATTTCATCCTATCTGCCTTGTTGGGTGAAGTTTCTCGATTGCAATGCATGCGAAACATAGCATATACTCACTGATATATTCGAGATGTACACGAGCTAGTCTTAACATCCTTTTTATGAAATCAAATATGGGATCCACAACAATTCCATGGCTAATATATGGCTAGGGAATGAGCCTACATGGTATCTTTCCTATCTTTTGTATTTGAGTGAAAAAGAAGTGTCAGTGCAAAGAAGAGAGAAAAATGGTCCACAAGTAGCAAGAGTTACATGTCAGAGAAGACAATCCCACAAGCTATTTGTTTAATGGTCTCCTTGATATGATAGACTACAATATCAACAAAGCTGCCAATTTTTTCCAAAGTACTAATGGACTGTCTGTTCTTGGCTTTCAAATATTATACAAGAAAATGCAATGGCATACTAGTCTGAGCCACTTGAAGATTGCCCCCTATCCTATTGACACCAAAACCAAGCAAATAAATGATCTAAGCTACTAGTGAACATCCATGTTCATTCTTGGGATCTTTCTACAGTTCCTATTGTCTCCATTTCTAGGTCCCACCCTATCCAAATAATGCACATCCCAAATTTTTGAAAAAAGAAAATAGTTGATACCTTCCACACCCCTACATCAGCATATGATTTTCAATGTTTGTGTAGAAATATGGCCTTCCCTAGGATAAAATGAAGGTAAATGCTTGATAAAATAGCATAATCCTTGATAGAGAATGAATTGAATCACTAGTATGCTAACTAGATAAGATAAAAAAGTATACATGCTAGTTGGAGTAATTACACTTCGTGTTTGTTCGGTAGAGTCTGCCACTAAGTTACTATAACAAGCGGAAACTTGTCTTTCAAAAGTAGTTCCTAAAATATCTGCACATACTGCTTCATTGACAAACACTGGACCAAAATCCTGAATCTGAGATTAAAAGGGAAGACCAAGAGAGGGTAAACACGAGAAGTTGAATAGAGAGTAAGGATAAAACCAATCATTCTTGTCATGCTATCGATCAATTATAGGAATTGGATACAAAGAGCTTGATAGAATAATAAGTTGTTCCTTTCACAATTGGTGAGACAATTCCTATCATTGAAATTTGAAGAGAAAAGCTACATCTTTCCAAAACTATGTAACAAACTATTATTGGTACATACAACAAACACCACCACCTTTACATCACAAATATCCTAGTCTATATATTGCATCGATCATGGCCAAAGAACCAAGAAGAGGGCTCTACTAACTTTGACAAGTCCTCCTCTTCTCTATTGTAAAATGACTCGATTTCTTCTCTGCACTGCTGATCACCTCCATTATTCATCTCCCCTGCATCATATGCTGTTGTCTCGGAATGATCATAAATGACTTCTGATCTTTGATTAGGCAGGCGGGATTCTTTGAGTAACTGATTCAAATTGTTTATCTCCTTTTCATGTTTTTTCTTCAGTTTATCAATCTGTTTGTAAGCCATGTTAGCTTCTTGCTCTGCCCCAATCGCTCGTTTCTGCATAACATTAGAACTTATTAGAGAACTTTGGTAAAAAAATTACATATCCGAAAGAAGAAAAACGTGCTTCAGGGCAACCAAATCTGCTATAATTTCTCATTATATATCATGAAAAGGTTCAAAATATTTTTGATCTAGTGTACACATCCACAACACGATCAACTGTTTAACACTAATAGCTCAAGCTAACATAGCCAATTTCCACATCCAGTGCACTGCATAATTCACACAGTCAATTAGCAGAGACTTTCTTCTGGAGGAGCAAGTAATCAAACATAAAACAGATCCAAATGCTTATCCGACATAGCCATAATAATTTCAAGAAAAGCACGAAAGATAATAAAACACGGTAAAACAGAGCTCGTATGGAGATCAAAAAAATAGAAAATAATATCTATATTGAAAATACTTGTTTGAGGTGAGCCAGCACTAGCAGAATGTCACACTCCTAAAGAAAGAGGAAGAGTGTCATCTGTTCTGGTAAGATAATAAGAAATGTTTCCTTGTTTCGAGAAGAAAGCGGAAGACAATAAAAACAGTTTCCTTGTTGTGAGACAAAAGCAGGGACATCTCTGTATCTAACCCTCGTTTCAATGAGGTTAGTTCAAATACTCGTCCTTCTCACAGTACTTAGTAAATATTGTTATAAAAGATGTGTTAACCCACACGACAAGACTTGAAATTACTGGGATATTACACAAAAGCATTCAAAATGCGAGACCCTATATGTAGAATTAGAATTAGAAGTAAAAGAAAAAGATGGGACCATAGGTGGAGATAGAGATGTATAGGAACTATATAATGATGAAAGGAGTAGCATCATAATGAGTAGTTGACTACAAACAACCGGGAAAGCCAGTTCTAATGCTGCAGTGACGAGAAAATACATACTGATAGAATAAAGCGTAACTAGGAAACAATTGATTGCAAAAACTCACCTCAGCGGCTGCGATAGCTTCTTCTGCATCTTTAAGCCGCACAAGCAATTCACCAGCAGCTTGTACAGCTTCAGCAGTATCCCTCAGTTGGGCCTGAAGCCCCTTATTTTCATCCCTAAAATAGCGCCTCTCCTTTTCCCTTTCTACTTTTAGGGCTGAAATTTCTGCAGCAAGAGCATTGATAAATTTAGATTCAGCACCTCTCACTCCTGCCTTTGCAGCTGCGTTTTTGACATCCTCCATACCATCTTGGATCTTCCTATGCCGTATCAGCAATTGCATATGCTTTTCTTCAAGTTCAGCATACTGTTCAAGCATGCGTGCATGTCCCTGCATTGCCATCTGCATTGCTTCTTTCAGCTCTTCCGAGCACTTCTTCTTCAAATCTAGTTCTTGTTTATGCTTTTGAGCCATGCCGCGGCTAGCTTCTAAGTCTAACCTCAATTCTTCTACAAGAGAAATCCATTTACTCTCTGTTTCAGCCCATTGACTCCTCTCCTTTTCAAGTCTCTGTTCAGCACTCTCCTCAGTTGACTCTGGAATAGTGGATAAAGGCGAACGCTCACTTGACTCACATGGATAAGCTAATTGCAGAGGAGAACTTCCTTTCTTGGATGACTTCGGTGAAGAATCTACATAGAACTGGAGTTGGCTTCTCAAATCCTGAATCTCCTCCAGCAAAACATCCCTCTCACCTAAGTCAAAGAAGTTTCTATACCGTTCCAGCTCATCTTGAGTTCTTCTTAATTCAATTTTCGCACTTAAGATTTCTGGATGATTCTCATATTTCTCCTTCAGAACCTGGAAAGCATGAATTAGACATGTATAGCAAGAAGGAGAAATTGTACATATCAATAGACAAAGTTCAAGTCAGGCACATACCTTATGCTCATGAGTGAGTGATAACAATTCATCCTCCATGAACTCCTCTGTTGGTAGGATTCCATCCATTAAGCTCTCAAGACGAACAATCTTATCCTCGCGTGTTTGGCCAATAATGGCATTGCATTCTCGCTCATGTTTGTATTGTTGAATCTGCCATTGGTTGCAATACATGTCAAAGAGATGAAGGAAATAAATGAACGTCGTAAGTGGCTCAACTGACCAACCAAAACCTACCAAGCGGTTGAGTTGCATGATCTCAGAAGTTTGCTTGGCACATATTTCTTCCAGTGCCATCTCCCTCCGTATTGCTCCTGCCAATACCTTTTCTACTGCCTGTAAAAATATTGCACAGAAATAAGTACACGACAGAGAAAAAAGCAAACCATTCATAAAATCTACAAACTTACTTTGGGTACTTGAATCTTGAGCTTTTCGCAGGACTGTGATCCTTCAGCAGGTACCAACTGTGATTCATCGACAAGAACCAATTGCATGTTTGAGCCATCATTGCCGTCTTTAAGCTCTGGCTGGGAATTCCTTGTCTTACATTTACTACACAAAAAGGTCGACCCTCCTTCAAATGACTGATCATCTGTAATAATAGTTTGGACCCCTACATCTACTTTAACAACTGGAATAATTGCTCTAATGTCAGCAGGTTTGCAAGAAAATCTGAATGATGATCGCCTGAAAGACGTACTCTGGTGGTTACTTATAATTTCTAGTCCCCTATGTAGACTAGCAGCTAAATGTTCAGTCGATGTGAAACAACTTTTACTTCTCTGCTTAGGTTGAGAGTCCAAGCAAATACTGTTCGAAGGCTTAGCAAAGGACAAATGTGGTGCATCCAGCTTACTCTCTCTAAGATCCTTCTGAGAAGCACTCAGCATTGATGATGTCTTAAGACTTTTTCTACTGCTATTAACTCTTGGTGAAACACTTGGAGTGGGAGATTTCAAAATAGGAGATATATCATTTGTAACTACACTAATGTCTGTACAGGCTGCATCGCCTTCCAAACACTTAGAAGAGTTTTCAGGAGTTCTTTCATTGTAGCCTTCACATTGCTCTGAGGCTGTTTCTTCTACCAGTTTCGCTTTTACTCCTTGATTGAACAAATTAATGGCCAACGATGGAAGACACTCAATTTCAATGGGCTCTCGAGAAGAATCACTATCAAGCTTCTTCAACATGGATTTCCTCAAACCAGCCTCAACATTTTCTTCTTCACAACTTTGATGATTTGATTCTTCAGCCATTGAACAATTTTCGAAATTCTGCAGCCCAGCACCATGAATAATTTTGTTTTCAGGTTGGACGACTTGTTCAGGTACCTCTTCCTCCATGTTAACGTCCACATCCTCAGAACCTTCCTCTCCGTTGCATGTGTTGTGCTTTTCCTCGTTACGTCCTTCAGAAGGACCAACCAAGGAACTCTTGGAAAGAGTTTTTCGCAAGATTCCAACCTCTTTACTTCCTTCTGGCAGGAGACCTAATAGTTCAGCCTCCTCAACAATTTCCATTTCTGTGTCACCATCCTCGTCTAGAGGAGGTAATGTCATTGGACGGTTTAGGCTGAATTTCAAAAGGTTTAAGCTTCTACGCGCATTCCACCCTGATGAATAATTTCCATTTTGATCTGCTTGAGAGCCATTGGCCTTCACTCTTATCAGCTCATCCTGTAAAAAGGAAAAGAAGGCATTCATTCCCAACAAGACTCATAAACAAAGGAATATGCCAATCGTTAAGACAGATATTAACAAGAAAAGGATTTTAGTGCTTACCTTTAACTGTCGTATAACTTCCCTTAAGACATTTACATCATCTTGCATTTCCTCATTGACTACTGCCTTATTCTTGATTGCCTTTGCGCGCTGGGCAAATCTCAGGGTACTAAGAGTCTCGCTCTTACAACTGCAGTATCAAGAAGAGTAAACGACTCTAAATTATCAACAATTACATAAAGCAAAAGAAATTGAAATGCAAACTTTACGAGAAAGAAATACAATTGAGGGAAGTATGGTTCTGACTCAACCTCTGTGCTGGAGAAATGGCACATATCATTGCAAGTTTTGCATTCCCACCAAGAGATTCCTGTAACAAAAATGTCAACTTGGAATCTCTATAGGGAATGTGCCGATGCTTTCCTGTTTGGGAAACTTCTGCTAGAATGTTTATCAAGTTCCTGCAAATCTCAAAAAAGAAAAATAGTGTAATCAGAAGCAGAGGTGAAAAATATAATTTGAAACAAAAAGAAAAGAGAAAAAGCTGAGAAGTTACAAATTTGACACCCTACGGATGGCAAGAACGGTAATTCTGCAAAACCCTTACAGAAAAAGGAAGCCTGAGCTTCAACTATATTTCTATTTCTTCAGAGAAAAAGAAACGGTGGTCTCATGCTATGCAGTATAACTTTGCAGGAGATAGAAAGGAGCAGATATGTTCCTTTAGTACACAAAATGATCAACCCTAATGTCAGTCTTTATAAATGACTTCTAGTTATAGGAGGAAAAAACAGTAATAACCAGACAGGCACACACACAATTTGAGATTTAACACATAGTTATAGAAGATTTATGACATTTACTGGCAACCCTCTGACATTAATGTCAAGGAAATGAATTTGTCATGCACTCTCTCTAGAGGATCCCACCCACATTCATTGATACATTAAGGTAGATCAGACACATTCAATTGGTAGTCGGTACTATATAGCAGGTCACGAAAATGTTCATAATCGTACCAGGAAGGCAAAAAAATTTCCAGAAAGCCAAAAGGATCCCTAGATGGATAAATTAGATAGTGTTGGGACTTTTTTAACCAAAAACTTAGGAAATTTTCCGATGGTGCCAAGGCCAAGATTACTGAATGAAGTTCATCTTAAAATGGACAAAGTTCCCCTCTTCTTCATCCAATTAGCTAATGAGAAATATGAAATGCATGTTTATGAGTAGATGAAGTAGTTAGCTTTTTGATAGCTAAACCACAGAGAATTTTTCCAACTTAAGAACATACCCCAGCTGTGACAGGGAGCGATTGATGTTCCCAGCTTCCTTCAGGCGTTCTCCAGCTGCACCAGTTAGCTTTTGCCTTTCTGATCCAGCAAGATCTACGAGATTTATCCTACTCGTCTTTAGGCAACTTAAGCCATCGGCCATCCTCTGAATATTAAAATTTTATATAAGATCAACAGCAAACATTTTCAAATCTCAAATACATCAAACAACTGGGAAGGTAAGCAAGTCTTTCCATGCACCCTTATAGCCACCGGAATATGTAAAACTGCTTTATAAAACAAAAAAATGACAAAGAACAAACCATGCATGACTTGTTAATTAGTATTTCAAATAGAGATCAGATTGTTGTAACAAAGGATTGTAAAAGGTCTATAGAATAGTTATAGATCAGATGATAGTCATAAGGACATGAGAAGTTATTACCTTGCAATGTGATTCAACAACACAAGTAAATACACTGTGAGAACGTGAACTCTCAGCATTTATACTAGTGGCGCCAATTCTCCTGTTTGACAAGCCCTGTAAATATTCATTGAGCAAGTTCTATCAGCTTTTCTAAGTAAGTCAGGCCATTTTCATAAGCAATTCCAAAATAAATTAAAAGAATAGAAGAAAAATACAGATGACAGAATTTGACACTGATCACAGATATCACTTGCTGAACCACTGACTCTACTTAACAAATACACAGGTTGAAATCTAGTGGTTTTCTTCACTATTGGTACTGGACAGGATCTTCAAATAAGAGAGAAGACGAAAAATTAAAATATGTGATCCTCTCCTTCTTCATGTGAAGCACAACATTGAAAAAGAAACAGGAAAAAGAAAAAGGCAACAACAACTGCAGCAAGGATCAACACAAAGGCAGGGACATTAGTCTGGGAAACTAAGGCTTTTGCCCTTCCTCGTTCAGGAAATCACAATAGTGAGAAAGAGTGAAGAAAGAAAAGTCCTAGTCTTTGCCCTAAAGTTCAAACAGAAGATAAGATCAAGTTTCTTTCAAATACATGGACATTTCAAAATGACAAGGACGTGAGGACAGAGAATAAAAAATGCAGTCTCATTTGATCAAGTACCACATATTATCTCAAGTTAAAGAGGTGAGAACACATTATTCTTCTGTTGAACACAATGTAAAAAAAAGACTGCAGTCTGAACCTTCACCAAAAGCTTTGTCACATCCTTCATGGTAGAAACACATTCCTCGGTCAAATTTTCAACATAGACACCAGTTCTCACATCCTCCCTGATCTGAAAAGTGAGCCAATTTAAAATTATTAATATAGATTTCTCATAAAGTAGACAATGAACGCAATACGGCTATATGTTAGTTTCCTTCTACCTGGAGGTTTCGTTGACTAGGATCCAGCAAATCAGTGATTTGTTCGTTGTATATCTGCAAATTATGAGTATTAAACAACGTAGCAGAGTTACGTAAGACCTTTTTCACAATGCAAAGTAATCAATCAAGTTGCCTAACCTCAAGAAAGGAGCATCGACACTGATACACGAGTTGTTTGTCAGAATGCTTGATTTGTTCCTGAAAAGAAAATGAATTGACTACAACCGTCAATTTTTATACAAGTGGAGAAAAAACATCATATAATAAGAGAGACAACAGAATATCACCTCCCCAATTCTTTCAAAAAGTCGTTGAAAAACGCGTGGTGTTAAGCCTTGTTGATCACTTCTCAAGTTTTCTTCCAACAAGGCGTTGGCTGGTCCCCATAGTGTATATGTCTTTCCGCTACCAGTCTGATTATTCCAAGTCATGTGAACATTAAGGGGACATCATGTCAGCAAAATAATTTACAATGCAGTTTCTATTTAGCATACTGCAAAACATAAGGCTTAATTTACCTGCCCATAAGCAAATACTGAGCTGTTAAAACCAGCGAGGCAATTTTCAACAAGAGGAGCTCCCACAAGCTGAAATATATCTAGCTGAAAGAGCAAAACAAAGCAGAATCAATCAACATTAATTGATATCTTGCTTCTAGGCACACCTATCGCATTCAAATATATCAATTGCAAACATCTAAAAAAACAAGGAAGAATCAAGCACATTTCTTTTCAATTTTTATGCAGTACTTAATTATATCGATCTCTCTTACAAGTAAAACATTCCTTTTACCTGTGTAGATTGAACATCAGCGATAGAGTCAAATGTAAAACTGTGTCCGGATATTGACAAAGAATCATTAGAAACCTTCTGGGCAACAATTTCGCCCTCTACCTCATCCTTGGTAGGTGGCCTCATCCTCACTATAACCTAAAATCATTGCAGGATCATAAGCTCACAAATTATACTACTTCACACAAACAGAAAACATTAGAAACCAGATACTGAAGAACATGAATTGTAGTGAGCGACAAGCAAAAACATGATACTGGAAGACGTGTGTTTCTATCAATGAAAACAACTACCAGTAAACTGATCTTACAGGTCAAATGACTTAGGCTTCCGCCGTCATTTGGAAAACCAGATTTAGGGTATGCCTGGTATGATGGAACGTGTTTTCCGGAAAAGATTTTCCTATTTTCCTTTGTTTGGTTGCATTAAATATCTTGGAAAATGTTTTCCTTAAAAATTTGAAAGAAAACATTTTCCAGAGCAATAAAAACGCACAAACGCATCCCCAACCCTGCACAACCCGCCCCCTACCTGCCTACCCCACCCTTACACCACACCTACCCCACCTACCCCCACGCTCCTCCCTACCCCCACCCCACCCCCCGCCACCAGAATTTTCAGGGATAAATCCAACTGCAGTTCATATTTCAACTGAAAATCAGATCACTTGTACCAAAATTAAAACAGTTCAGTAAAGTTACATTTTTCTTCAACAAATTCAAATTCAAAAAGTAGAAATTTCAATGATAAATCCAACTGCAATTCATCTTTCAACTGAAAGTCAGATCAATTTCACGGAAATTACTGTTCAGTAGATTTAGATTTTTCTTCAACAAATACAAATGGGAAACTTACTAAATATACACTTCGGCCATCTAGTTTACCAAACATGGCTGAAGTATACACTACCTATACACTTTGGCTGTATAGATAGTGTATAGTGTATAGGTAGTGTATAGTTATGTGCATTATATATATATATATATATATATATATATATATATATATATATATATATATATATATATTACCTATACACTGTGTACATATTTTGTAAACTAGATTACCAAATGGCACTTTGCTGTAATTTTCCCAGTTCAAACACAAAAAAGTAGAAATTTCAAGGATAAATCCAACTGCAATTCATCTTTCAACTGAAAATCAGATCAATTTCACGGAAATTACAAGTTTACCAAACATGGCCAAAGTATACACTACCTATACACTTCGACTGTATAGATAGTGTATAGGTATGTATAGTATATGTATATTTAGTATAATTCACTACCTATACACTGTGTACATAATTTTGTAAACTAGATGACCGGAATTAATCCAACTGCAATTCATCTTTCAACTGAAAATCAGATCAATTTTACCGAAATTCAACCGAATTAGATTTTTCTTCAACAATTTCACATTAAAAAAAAAAGTAGAAATTTCAACTGCAATTCATCTTTCAACTGAAAATCAGATCAATTTTACCGATATTCAACCGAATTAGATTTTTCTTCAACAATTTCACATTAAAAAAAAAGTAGAAATTTCAACTGATAATCAGATCAATCACTATTTAAACAAATTCAAATTCCAAAAAGTAGTAATTTCTTCAACAAATTCAAATTCAACTGAAAAATCAGATAAACTTTACAGAACTTCAACAAATTCTATAAATCCGACTACATTTCATATTTCAACTGACATATCACATCAATTATACAGATATCACTATTTCAAAAAATTCAAAATCAGATAAATTACTTTAACTCCAGAGTCAGCAGCAACAACCGCAGCATTCTCGGAACCTACAGATTCAACACTGAGCTTCCTTTTCAAAGGATTTGAATTCGGATGACGTGGCGGTAACGGAGGAGCATTATTCTCTTTAGACGACGATTTGTTCTTCCGGTAAGAAGGCGGTGGAGTTACCCATTTTTGCTTCGTAGAGCTAGGGTTTGGACTCCACATTGCTTCGTTTTGATTATTCTCTCTTAAGATTGTTGTGCTTCTTTGTTGTTGTACGTTGTGCTTCATTGTTTGTACAGACAAAAAAGAAAAGGGGGGGATTTAGGGTTAGTGTTGAGGAAGAAGAGAAAATAGCCGTTGGGGGAAATGATGAGATTTGAATTGAAATAGGGGTCAAAAGGGGATAAAAGCAATTTGGTCCCTTAATTATTAGTAATTTCTGATTTTGGCACTTGTGATGTATGACTCAATACATTTAACCTTCAACTAATAGGAATGTGTGTTTTTAGTCCCTTTATGGAAGAAGTATGTCGCATTTGAACTACTTTTAGAACTATATTACGATTTAAAAAATAAAATGGAGTAACAATACAATCTTAACATTTGGTTCTATTTCCTTGATTTTCACACTTAATTCTGCATTTTCAGCTATAAATTTCTCACTCTGTCATTCTCAGGGAGAGAGCGAGGTGTAGAAGGATCAAAAGAAATGGTTATGGGGAGGCTGGGCCTAAATCATTTGATATGATTGGGATTGTTTGGTTGGCCTATAATCAACTTTCAATCCTGCAGTGATATATTATTGTTGCTATCTCCTCAACTGAATTCTCTCTTGTAAGCGCTGGATCAGCATCCACTGAAGCCATGCACACAAAATGAGAAGAGTGGCAAAGTGTAATTGACCCTGGAAATTAGTTTTGCTATGAGAAGGTTCCAGATTCACTTTGGAATTAGTTTGTACAGTAATTTTTATGCAGCGTGGTTATATTGTGAGAGAAAGATTGATCCACTAGCTTTCTGAAGAAAGAAATGCAAGTTGATCCAGCCAAGAAGCTTAAGGAATCTGGACTCTAAGCAATAAAATTTGCAGGAACACAACTACTTGGTGTCTACCATTTGTGCATAGCTCAGTTATTGGCGAATTTTGAAAATTTCATGTTTTTTTTTTTTTTTTTTTTTTTTTTTTTTTTTTTTTTTTGATAAAACTGAAACTTGTGTCGAGACCCAAATGATTGAACTTTTCTTAAGTGATATTTTATCATTATAATGACTATAATACTCATTCCCAAGTTCTGTGGACTTGAGAACTGTATATTAACTTTTTGTGGAAGGACATGTCTCCTGTGGGGCTTAATTACCCAATTTTACTAACTCACGTGAGGCCGTTGCATGTGATCAATAGTTCTTTGTTTTGTGAGCGTGAAGAGGGGCAATAGTTTTATGATATACGTTCACAAGTTTAATAGCGATTAGGAGTTCTAACTTTGATTTTGTCGGGATAGAAAATTAAACACAAACATGAAATAGGAAGTGTTTTAGACGTATATATAAGGTAATATTGTGGTTCTCTTTTGAATTATTGAGAGGAACAAGTGCATATAATAAAACTTGAAATCTGCATTATATAGCGATTTTGTGTTTCAGCCAAAATATAGAAGAAGCGATCCGGTGCACATAAGCTCTCCCGCTTACGCACGGGGGTTCGAAAAGGTGGGGGCGCGAAATGCTACAGGCCTATCAGCGCACTTATCCTATATTTCAACCAAAATATAGTGTTCTCCTTTTTGCTTTAGCTATTATGAATATTTCTGCTTCCTTTTTCCCACTTTTTTAGGCTATGAATGATTGGTGATTTCGGATTTCAGATAATTGAAATGAACCATGCTGAACTTCGCATCAACTTTTATGATCTATTTGGTATTATAAGTACTCAAGCTCGGGCAAATACATTTGACTCTATTAACACTAACTAATTGATATTCAATCATGATGCCAATATATAAATGTCCTTCATGTTGGGCCCGTGCTTTGCACCAGCAATTCTTATCTAGTTACTCCCTCCATCCCAATTTAAGTGTCTTAATTTGACTCGGCACGGAGGCTAAGAAATAAGGGGAGACTTTTGAATCTTGTGGTCTTAAATTAAAGATGTCTGGGGTCATTTAAATCTTGTGATCTTAAACTTGCCTTGGAATTGGAAAACTTACTAAATATAGAAAGAGACACTCTTTTTGAGACAAACCAAAAAGGAAAGCAAGACACTTAAAATGGAACGGAGGGAGTATTATAGAAGAGACATGGGAGGAGCTGATGGGAAGCTTAAATCACAATGAGAAACAAATAACATTCAGACGAAACAGTAACATTCAGGCTGATGGTCACCTGCCTTGCTATTCTTTTGATCTATCATCTAGTTAAAGACTGCCTATATACTTGTATCTTCGCTGCATGTAATGAATGATTGGCATAATCCTAACTCTTTAATTGTTGTTGTTATACTAGTTCTGTTGAAAGAAGGTTGCGAATATTGAAGTATTTTGTTGCTCTGAATTTTTGAAGATTGTTTGTCATTTCAATTTGGTAGCCAACAGTAGTATGAACAAATGGTGGTTTCAAGTAGAGGTAAAAGAAATGTGCTTCTTATTGTAGCATCCTACTTGAGGTACCAAACCTCTTATTGATTTCACGATGAACACATTAAAGGCACCAGCTGTTTTGCCATGACCAAGTCTAGAAAAAGTTCAAAAGTTTTTCTCTTTCATTTTGGCCGGAGCCAAAGGCACCGTCAGGGGCGGAGCTACAATATTAAAGGGGGGTTCGGGCGAACCCAAAGAGCTTTTGCGCAGACCCTGTATTTTTACTATATAAAAACAGTAAAGGTAGCTATTGTTTACTTACGAACCCACACACACAAATAAGCGGATGGTTCAGTGGTAATGCAGAGGTTAGAGAAGCTCTCTCTTTCCAGAGATCGTGGGTTAGAAACTGTGGGTTAGAAACCCCACCAATGCAGGTTTTTTTTTTTTTTTTGTTATAATAAGCAAGATTCTCTTTTAATTCACTTTTTAAAACTAGAAGAACGTATAAATTGAACTTGTGCAGTTCTTTTCCTTTGGGGGTAACTTTTTCCCTTTTTGCTATCATACAGAATATTATACAAAATTTCTTTTAACACTTTATATTTTAAAAATAAATTATAAAATTGACAAATCAATAAGCAAAAAGCAAATCGAATTCTCCTGATACTTGTTGCTACCATTCTTTTTCATCGTTTTCTTTCACAAAGCCAAACCCAAAATTAGATTTTTAAAATATATTAAATACTGAAACTTGTTCGTTAGTTTGATGGTTGTTATCAGGGGTGACTCAAGGGTGAAGCTAGTAAAACCTTTGCTTTAGCCCCCCAAACTTTTGTGGCCCCAAAATTTTTATGGTTGAATTTTATGATTTTATTTTTTCTTAGACAATATTGAAGATTGTAAAAAGAAGTAAAAAATTTATATAATAAAAGAAGGGAACAAACTATCTACTTTTTAAGAGAAATATTTTAGAACTTTGAACTAAATTACTCAAAATCTTCATATTATTAAATAAAGTTTTTACAACAACATCTAAGATAATGTATTTAAAACATATGACTAACATCTTATTAACTTGAATTAATCCTCACTATTATAAACATTAATGATAATGTTACTATGTGAAGTAAATGCAACAATTATAAAATAAAAATAAAAATAAAAAATGCAAGACTAGATTTTTTTTTATTTTTTTTATTTTTTTTATTTTTTTTATGTAGTATATATTTAAGGTCTCGGATTAAAATTTAGCTTTAGACATTAATTTTATTGAGATGCCCTTGGCTGTTATACGTTAGCTTGAGGTCGTTGTCCTGTCTTAAAATTCCGAACCTCCCAGACCTCAAATCCTGGCTCCGCCTCTGAGCACCGTACACCATATTATGATACTTGAATTTTATGTGTTGCTACATGGTGATAACCCATGACTCCTTGTCGTCGAGCACCCACATAACATGACAAATTAAAATCTTTGGCCATTTGCCTTCTTTCAACAATGAAGTTCTTCTTCTGGATTAGACCAACTGGGTTAGTTTAGATAAAGTATATCCAAGTTCTAGTCTTCTACAAATATGAAACTTATCGTCTTTATGTCAAGTATGAGTAGTGGCAAGTTCTGGACAAGGGGGGGGAGGGGAAATCCTAGACAAGCTTCAATGACTGCCAACAAACAAAGGGTTGAAACAAAATCTTTAGGCTATAAAAATAAATATAAAAAGCACAGAGTCTAATCAACATATGTATATTATATTTGAAATGAATCAACAGAAACATGGCAAGTAAATGCAACAAATGGAACTCATAATTAACTGAAAAATCAATCTTTTTCAGAAGTGAAGTACAAGCCAGTAATTGAAGACTCATAAGAATCAAAAAGAATATTAAACTATAACCCAAGAATTAAGGATTCAATAGAATCAGCAAAAACTAAAGATGAGATATTTTAAAGACCAATAGAATAGAATCAAATAAAAGGCATATGAATTAGACACTTGTTATTTTCAACAATACAAAGAATCCCATAAATTAGGACCAAACAAAATCAATAAAAAGAGCTTATGATTGAAAATAAAAAGCATAAATATTGATACCTAATGAAGGGAAGAGTGAAAATCAAGAGATAGACCAATTGAAAACAGCAAGCAGACCTTACTTGCTGAGCACCAACATGAACCATAACAATAGCTATAGGTGCCGATAGGACCGTCATACAATAACTCACGAAATCATGAAAGATAGACTGAAATCGGTCAAGCCAAAAGGATATACACATGTATATAACTGGACATGATAGTACGGGACAACAAGGCCGTCATGAACTTATGTACGACAAAACATAGGCCGGCGAGACGATACAACATATGTATATATGACAAATTTCAACAAGCCTCTAAGTACGTACATGATCATCATAAGGTGGGGACAGGGCCCCGCCATACCTATATGTCCACAAAAATCATACCAAAAGAAACTAGCAACTCCAGGACAAGTAGAGCGCTCCAATACCAACGCTGAGTGGGGCAACCTACTGATCTGGACCGTCACCCTGTCCATCGGAACCTGCGGGCATGAAACAAGAGGCCTCAGGCAAAAGGATGTCAGTACGAATAAAGTACCGAGTATGTAAGGCAGAAAACAACATAAATAAGACATGAAGATAACATGGGATAAGAAGATCAACCTGAACATCTGAAATGCCTCTGAGGGCGATGATATGCATAAGTACAGTATATATGCATATATAACGCCATCATACATATATATGAGTATATAACGCCAACGGCCATCTGTGGGCATCATCATCATGTCCAACTGATCAGTGGCGTATATAACGCCGTCGTACTATATATATATATAACACTATCAGGCCTCTGTAGGCATTATCTTTATAGTATCATGTATATATAAATGCATAAGTATGATAAAGATCATTCAGAGCCTATCGGAGTGACGTAAGGCCGTTACACCTCCGATTAATATTATAGGCATCGTTACCATCATTATGTGCCTCAACAGGACTTAAGGATCATACATTTAGACAAGCTTGAACAATAGTATAAGGAAGTGAACAACATAGACATCCCTAGCTACTAAGAGTAGATTCATTATGGAATAGCGTTTCGTTTACATTTCGTTTCACTTTAGATCATGCCAAAAGAAGGAGGATTAGCCTTAACATACATCGATCTCATTGTTTCCACAATCCTTTTGAAGCAGCCCACAATACAACTTAATCTACATTATACAACAAGGTTTACGGTTAATGTCGTGAAGAGACTTGATCGAATCTCTACGTTAGTAACTTATCCATATAAATTTGGGCAAAGATCTCCCCCATAACTTGGACTATCTCCAATTCCATACATCAACAACAACATAGCAACACCACAAGTACAACATCAACAAGGTCCCATATATAAATAACAAATCATCAATATCTCACGACGACCGGCAAGCTCGGATTGGAATCCCATATAACCCATATCATGAATTTCTTACTTTAACTCAACAACATCTATAACAAGATAACAAGTACATTCATCAAGTTTTCCAACCTTATATCATACAAAAATAACAAAAAAAACAGCCCATGAAACTCAACAATCCCAAACAGCATCTCTACAAGCTAGTTTATGTTTTCTTCAACCATTTACATCAACCAACACCAAAATAACCTTAAGCACAAGCAAGAAGATAATATATTGACCCTTTTAATCACATTTAAAAGATAACATGTACGGTCCATACATCACATGTGTGGTCTGTACATTTGGATCATATCAAGCCATGGCCAAAATCACCTTTCTGGATAAGAGGTACAGTGGTATACTCTAAGAAAACGGTCCGTACTTTTGCCCGATTTTTTCGGTTTTCGACAAAATGTATTCTCTTTAACTTGTTCAACCCCGAAACATGAGGTACGTGCTTAACACTTGTTTAAAATCTTCTTTAACCTTATAGGGCTTACATAGCCTCTTAGGGCTTATGTTAGTTTACGTACGACGTAATGACGACATAATTTCTTTAGCAGTTAATCCAAAATTTACACAAGCCCAAAACACGTAATTTCAAGTTTACCTGAATGAGTAGCATCGGGATCCTCTCTGGCAACAGCATCATCACTAGGATGAGTCACCTCCCTCTTACCAGCAATAGCTAAACCTAGAGCCATCTCCTTCCCAGCCCTAGCGACAGCATCCTCGACAGCCTCGTGGATCGCCTGCTCCTAGCAAAAGCAATCGCCTACTCCCTCGCAATAGCGACAGCAACATCAGACTTCGACTATAGACAGGCCCTCCATATGACGAGTGAAACACATACTGCGAGAGACGCCCATGTGGGGAAGCCAAAATCGTACTATCTCACGGACACGCCCACGGAAAGTCCACATAAAGCATATAATAAGCCTAAATCAGTAGGCAGAGGCCTAAGAAGCATCGTGATACAAAAGACATTGGGAGATTCAAATAAAAACACAAAATAAAGAGGGTAACCAACCGATACGCGGAAGTGCATCAGAAAAATCACAAACCAAATCGTCAATAGCCCAATAGGCTGGTACCAACTTACCCTCTATTTGGATGGTTGTTTTTCGTGGTTCATTAATGTACAGTATGGTATGATACAGTATGGTGTTGTATTGTATTGTACTGTATTAACGAACACAGTGTTTGGATAGACTGTATCATTTGTTGTGGTTTAATAACATTTGTATTGTTTGGTTTGACTGTATGGTACTGTATAATAACTTTTAAGTTTACTAAAATACCCTTAACTTTTAATTAGAAATTAGTTTATACATATTAATAAAACTCAGGTAAAGAATAAAATAGGAACTTTAAAAATAAGTACATAATGCGTAGAGGTTGTGGAGGGGTGAGTGATGTGAGGTGGTTGGTTGTGGGATGAGGGTGGGGGGTAGTGGGTGGTAGGGTGGGGGTGAGTGGTTATGAGGGTGGGGGTGGGTGGTGGTGAGGGGTAGTGGGTGGGGTTGGGTGGTGGTGAGGGGTAGTGAGTGGGGGTGGTGGAGGGGTAGGTGGTGTGAGGTGGGTGGTTATGGGATGAGGGTGGGGTTAGTGAGTGCTAAGGTGGGGGTGAGTTGTTGTGGGGTGGGGTTGGGCGGGGGTGAGGGGTAGTGGGTGGTGGTTGGGATGGTGAGGGTGTGTAGCAAAGGAGTAGGGTGGTAGGGCGGGGGTGGGAGTGAGTGGCGGGGTAGGGTTGGGTGAAGGGTGGGGCAGGGGTAGGGTGAAGGCGAGTGGTAAGGTGGGAGTGGGGATGGGGGTGGGGTGGATGGTGGAGGATGGGGTATAATGGAGAAATGAAATACGTAACCACGGAAAAATTACTAAATTTGTGGTTACAAAAATTAGAACTTTTCATGGTTATATAACCATGGGATGAACCACGGGTTTACAACACCATACCACATAATTTTAAGAATAATGAAAACAAACATGGTTTCATAGAAAACCATACATTAATGAACCACGGGAAACGACTATCCAAACAGGAGGTTACTCTCTCTGGGGTGATCGAAGCTGGCATATTTTCACCCCGAACCCTAGGACGCATAAGGTAATCATTCAAACAACCGAATGCATTTCCAGCAACTAACATAGCAATGACGGCAAAGATGTTCCGATGGAGAAAGGTCTCTACAAGTAAGAAGGACATAGTCGCCACAAGAAAAATCACAGAAAAATAAAACCATAATTGTCTTTCAACTGGAGACATTGCTAAAGAAAGAAGGAGAGAGCAAAGAAAGAAAGAAGAAAGAGCAAAGAAAGAAGAAGAGAGTTAAAATGGCGAAATTTAAGAATGACGCTGAGTCCGTACCGGTTTTCTTATTGGCTTTTTTCCTGAGGTTCAATAATAAAGTGTTGATTACCTGAAAAAAAGGATTGGGGACTTAATTGGAGTAAACTAATGTCCAAATTTAGGGTTCTTCTTTACGGACATGTCGATATTGTTATTAGGTAGGCCCCTAATGTACATATAAAACATTCCGCTTATGGATTGACTTTATTTAGGTAAAAAATTTTAAGCAAATTAATAAAATGTAAACTTTTTTTCTTTTATTTTCAGAGATCTTAATATAATAATTCTTGAAATATTTTGATACCGTAATATACTTCCGTGCAAAATCTAAAAAAAAAAATTGCTAGAAGGACTTGTGGTTTACATTACCATAATATATCATGTTTTATGAACTATTTGGTTCCAGAAAAAAATATCAAACTATACATTCTACATTTATTCTTTTGTTGAGGAATTATTTAACTAACTTATAAATAAGACAAAATTTAAAATTTAAGAAATTGACACTTATGCTGATGTTAGTATATTCTAATTCTAATTAAATCATATATATCTAAAATATGAAAAGTAGTTACTTTTATTAATTTAAACTTTCTTTTTTCTTTCAAAAAATGCATGTGAGAAAATAACATTTTCCCCTTCTTCTTTTTTTCTTGCACTCTAAGTGAAATATTAATTTGTAAAATTTACGTCAATAATAATATTATAAATCCACTATCAGTCTCAAGAAAGTTAGGATCAACTAAATTTAAATAATTAAATCATATCTCAATACAACAACGTACCTAAAAAAATTATTTGTTCTCGCTTTTATTTTTGTAAAGGTATTGATTTCTTTTCCTACAATGGAAAATTATGTTAAAATATCATACCTAAATTTATATTTTCAAAATAAAAGATAAGATCAAGAGAATTTTAATTATAATCTTAGAATTTATAAAGTATATATCATTTAAAGACTTCTGTCTCAATACCAAATGAGGTCTTCAAAGTTATTAGTATTATATATTTTTTTGTCTTTATGGATAGTTATTTCTTTTATATGACATCATCATCATTCAAAACTTTTTAACCATTTTAAAGAGTCTTAATTTTTTTTATATTTATCAAATTGAAAGTGACAACCTAAGTAATAAAAGAACAAAATACGGATAAATATATGACACAAAAAAAGTCATGGTACATACTTCACTTGAAAAAAGTTGAACTAAGGAGCCATGTAATTACCAAAAAGATCATGAATTATTAGAAACATGCATTGGTATATCATGCAATAAATAGCAAGTACAAGGGCAAATTTGGAAGAGCTCTTCTTTTGATTAGCAAGATGCTCAACTAAATAGTTGAGATGCAACTAAGGACTACAAAGATCATTGGATTGCCCCTTATTTATTATAATAATCTATCTGACTAAGGGCTAAGGCCATCTTATTTTAGTAAGGATATTACATATTGTCTGTAATAGCAATAACGGATACTAATGTGGACGACATGCAGTGCTAATCACAACGATTCTGAGCTCCTTTTCTAAAATTACATGTATATATATATATATATATATTAAAACTGTGAAGGGCCTTAAAAATATTGATTGAACTTTTTGCCCTTTATTAAAATTCTCTGCAATAGACAAAATAGTCATTTACTAATTTCCTAATATGTGGAATTTTAAAATTAATTAAAAATTATTTTTTTAACTCCAATTAAAAACCTACTTAGGTTAGAAGAAGACATCTATAAAAGAACCTACTTAGGTTCAGGTTTGTCCAGACCACTTCACACCTTTAATTTTCTTTTCTTCTTCTTTATGCGAGTCCGGAGCCAAAATGGCTTCTTTTTGCAGCCATTACACCAAAATGGCATGCCTTTTTTTTTTTAAACCCAAATGGGTATTTCGTGCAATGTTGCACGAAATGCAACAAATTTTGTTTTTTTTTTTTAATTTCGTTTTTAATATAAAAAACGAAATTAAAAAAAAAAAAAAAATGCAACAAATTTCTTTTTTTTTTTTTTAATTTCGTTTTTATATTAAAAACGCATTTCGTGCAACATTAACTGTCTTCTTTAGCAATGCCATAAACAGCTGAAAGAACAGAAATACAACTATCCTTGTGGTGAAAGCACGTTTCATTTCAAAGTTATGCCGGACCCGGCATAACTAAACATAACTAAAAGTCTGCCCCCTCCGGCAGACTTTTAGTTAAACACAACTAAAAGTCTGCCGGATCCGGCATAACTAAATATAACTAAAAGTCTGCCCCCTCCGGCATATTCGACTTGCATTTCTAAGAAAGTATGCCTCGGATCGAGCTTGCATTTTAATCTTCTTATGCGAGATATTGTTCCAACTCACATGCTTAATCTCGGTTTACAAATTAACAACAATTAACATAAGTATGAATTCGACTTGAGACAAGCAACCCAGCGATATGTCCAACTTAACGGAATATAGAGTACTAGATTTTTCGAATGCGAGCTATTAAATTTAAAGTAACCATAAAACTTTGCGTCCATGACGGTGAGTTTGTGGTAATTAAGTTATATCCCAAAGAAATTAACAAATCAATATTATAGATTCGTGTGGATCCTCGTATATATACTTCAAAACCTAACAATAAATTGTTCGAATTAAGCGAATAGTAGTTAGTATCTCACGTTAATGACAATGGGTTCGTGCCTCTGTGGTGTTTAACAATTAACATCTTGCTATACAATGCAACCCATAATTAGTTTGGAATGACAAATACATATATATGCTTCAAGGCAAAGTCGCCCATAAGGCATAAGTATGCCCCCATCGGCATAAGTTTGATAATTCGTTAACAAATTTATGCCGATGGGCATACTTTTAATGGGCAAACTTGTATCTTGGACCGGCATAACTTTGTGAAGGAATTATCAAAGTTATGCCGGACCCGGCATAACTAAACATAACTAAAAGTACGCACTCCGGCGGACTTTTAGTTAAACACAACTAAAAGTCTACGGATCCGGCATAAAACTTTGCGTCCATGACGATGAGTTTGTGGTAATTAAGTTATATCCCAAAGAGTTGGAGTGGTCAAAAACATTGAAGATTTGTCTATGTATTAGTGTCCTATGTAATTTTATGTTTTTTTCTTGGTTACGGTAGTAGTACTAATTAGGTTGAAGTGAAGTTGTACTTAGATGATTAACAATGGTTGTAGTACTAATTAGGTTGAAGTGAAGTTCTATTTAGATGATTCACAATGTAATCTAATTTTGGTTAGCATATTGAATATGATTATGATGACTTTGTGAAGCAATACGTTATACCATCACAGTTAGTAATGGTTAGCCTATTCAACATGTTAACACTAACAAACATTCAATGGAAAATGCGGAATGAGAAAATAGCAACTACCATTTCAATGCAAATCTAGACAATAAGCATTGACCATTTGAATGCAAACCTGAACAAAACACCAACTATTCAATGCAAACCTGAACAAAACACCAACTATTCAATGCAAACCTGAACAAAACACCAACTAACATTCAATGCAAACACGAACAAAACACACAACTTCATGCAAAATATGGACAATAAACCGATAACCGGTACCATATGCAAAATAAGCTGGACGATGTAGCACTAATTGTCAACAAAAACTACCAAGCTACATTGTTTGCTTACATATCCAAGTTTCACCAAAATAGCTAGCTTAAACATAGAAATAACGCAGACTACTTCATTGGAGATTTTCCTTTTCCTTTTCTTGATCTTGTTTGAACTCCAAGAGCCTTTGATCTTGTTTGGATTCTATGATTAGCACTTTGCACTTGGAGTTGTCTTTGTGTAACTGCTTTTGTTCCTTTCCACTTCAATCCTTTGCTTGGGTTTGTATCCAATATCACTGTGACCAAGAGTTTGAATTCATTGCCTTAGATGTGGACACCAACTGCTAGGCATTCCTTGCTTGCAATTTAAATTGGTTAGTGTCATAAAGTGGCTAAAAATAATAACAATGACTTAGATGATTGAGAAACACTTACATTAACACATTTGTATCCAGACTCAGACACAAATACACCCTGTCCAACAACCCTTGGCCTCTTGTACTTAGTCCTGCCCCCTCCCATGCTTGTAGATGCATCTTGAGTGTCATGAACACTACTTTTTCTTGTACTTCCAGTTGATGACTGCTGGGAAGCATTAACCTAACAGATAATAAGTTAATATTTGACTAATTAATGGTAACCAAAGTAATGCATATTACAGTTACCTTTGTAGTTGCTTTAGGCCTTGGAGGGACTGGTGGCTTTGTGTATTTCCTATTGGCAGTTAGTGGAGCAGTTGGTGGAGCAGTTGGTCGTGCCTCTGTGGTGTTTAACAATTAACATCTTTGCTATACAATGCAACCCATAATTAGTTTGGAATGACAAATACATATATATGCTTCAAGGCAAAGTACGCCATAAGGCATAAGTATGCCCCCGTCGGCATAAGTTTGATAATTCGTTAACAAATTTATGCGATGGGGGCATACTTTTAATGGGCAAACTTGTATCTTGGACCGGCATAACTTTGTGAAGGAATTATCAAAGTTATGCGGACCGATACTTATGCCAAGTACGCCCACAAGGCATAAGTATGCGGTCAGGCATAACTTTGGTAATTCCTTAACAAAAGTATCTTTGGTCCGGCATAACGAAATTTAAACTACGCCTTGCGAATTTTTTTTTAAAATTTTGATTTGCACGTGGGTTCGAACCGGAACCTATGGGTGTTAGCCGAAGGGCAAAATTTAAAGATTTCAAACAAGTCTAGTATTATAAATCATTGGTTCAAAGATTAATGGAAAGGAAGAAAATTGATGGCAAAGAGAAGAAATTTAATGGAGGAATTCTTGAAATTTCTAATATATGGTGGAGGAGAAGGGGTTGTGGTGTATAAATAGGAAGAGAATAGAGAGAGAGACGTTGGGGAAGGAAAATATTAAAGGAAAATGGTTATTTTAAGTTTTTAACGGTTAAAAACTTAAAATAACTTAAAATAACCATTTTCCTTTAATATTTTCCTTCCCCAAAAAAAAAAAAACAAAATTTGTTGCATTTCGTGCAACATTGCACGAAATACCCATTTGGGTTTAAAAAAAAAAAGGCATGCCATTTTGGTGTAATGGCTGTAAAAAGAAGCCATTTTGGCTCCGGACTCTTCTTTATGCTTTGAATGCTGTAGTGTTGAAATCCCAGCTTTAGCTCTTGTTGGATACTTTTTAAGCTTGAGTATATTATAGTAATTGATTTCAAAATAAAAAAAGTGGTACAGCAATGAAATATTTTTGAGAGATGATCCAAATTATTTTAAAAGCATGAAGGTTCTTAGAATGTTGATTGAACTTTTTGCCTTTAAAGACTCTACGATAAACAAAATTTTCATTTAATAATATTTAGAACTTTAAAATCAACTAAAATTTAGTTATTAAATCTTTTCGTATTTGACTAAAAACTCGGACTTCAAATTAGATTTGAATAATATTGTTTTCCTTGTTTAAAGTTCGAGGAAGAAGATACCAACTGGGAGAGCAGATCTCAATATTTGGTTCGAAATATGTTTCCATATTCAATGCTTTATTTTTGGCATAATCTCCTTTAATTTAGGGTCAAGTTACATTCTGAATAAACGGATGATTAATTAGTTCATCCACAGTCAATCTACCAGAATCATTATAAAGCAAACAATTTGTCACAAAGTCTTTTGCCGTCTATGAAACGCTGTCCATAAACTCATCACTTAGCTTACCTATAATTTTGATGAACGTTGAATGAACAAATAAAAATTCTATAGATTTAAGTTACAAAGAGTAAAATTTTCATTTACCATTTTCATCAAGTTATTATTAATTTTTTTTTATAATATTAATAGTCATTTAGTGTATGGCCTAATATCCCTAAAACACCCTTTTCGTGGTCTAATCTTTGGTGTCTATAGCTTGCGATAACGGGTGATTCGGTTATTTAATTGACGAGTAAATTTTAGAATATATGTATTTAATGTGTGTGAATAGTTTATTCATAGAAATATTATTTGCACACATATAAGGTGTAAGTGGGTAAATATGGTATTTGACGGAGTGGATAATTTTTAAATAAAACAAAATGGTGGATTAAAAAGATTATTTTGGACAATGATTTTAGTTGGGGAGTAATAGGACAAGCCCATAATTAAATTATGTGAGTAGGGGTTAAATATTGAATTTTAGTGGGAGACTAAAAAAAAAAAAAAAAAAAAAATAATTAGTGGATTACGGATAAATGTCATAGTGGACATCATCCACCCACTAATTTTGTTGAACTTTGGAATATACTTTTATGGGAGATTAATCATTTAATTAATCAATTGTGGATTTTTGTTGCATTGCCACGATGAAGTGGTGCAAAACAATGACTAAGGGTTTGTAGATCTAAAGGATTGGCATCCTAGAAAGGAGATTAGTGATTGGGAGAGTATTACTTGGAGCCCACATTTAAAGAAATAAAAAAGGTAGAGTTATATTATATCATATCATTTCCCCATTTTATAATTATAAATGTGTATGGTGGGCCTTACAACACACTATGTTAGTCCATGAACATTTAGTAAGTATAACTTCACAAAGTAAAAGATGACTATGATTATATTTTAATATTGGCAAAGCATGCTAGTGGTCTAATTTTTTAATATTGGCAAAAGTATTATAAGAAATGCATGCTATTACATGTGGAAACTCATTACACACACTTAAATATTAGTTCATCTAATGCACATGCTATGTAAAGTAGAAAATTAAAATTGAGAAGTGAGGAAGTATAAGAGTTAATGGCACCAACACCATTAAATAAGTGGGGAACATTTGGGGAGCACCATGACACAAAATTAGTTTTTATTTTTATGACTTAGTGCCATTCCATAGTGGACACGTGAGAGAGCACAAAGGGCTGTCCACAACAAAAGAGTAGCACCATTTAAATAAAAATGAGACAACTTTTGACTAGGATCATTATTAGTCTTGTGTGGAACCTTGGGGGAAACTAATTATGTTTCACATGTACGGTCCCCACTACCCATTAATAGAAAATACACACATATATCTCACTTTGGCTGAAACAAAGATTTGAGAAGGAAATATGCTGCAACTTCCTTTTCCAAACATTCCAACCTCGGCCACACAAGAAAATAGGCAGTGACTTTATTTCAATTTTCTTTCTCTTGAGCAGCAAATGAAAAAGAAGTGAGCAGCAACGTACTACTCTATAAACATTAGGCTCAGTACTTAAAAGATTAAGTAAGCAGCAAATTTATATAATTGTGTGACGGGTTTCGCACACCGCTTCGATCTCGTCGTTTGTTTTGTCATGTTGTTGAGTTCGGGCTTTCTTCGAAGTGACGTAAGGTGGAAGAAGAATATTTCTTGGCACATAAGGTAAGAATCCTCCTCTCCTAAATATATTCAAATTCATCTAGGTCATTGCTAAATTGTGGGAATTGACGAAAATATGAAAGAAGAAAGGTTAAGTAGTAAATGTTAGGGAGACAAATTACAATATGCTGTACATGATATAACATTAAAATGATATTACTAACAATGATGACAAAAAGAGATACATACAAAAGAAATAGACATTGGGATAAATGGAAGTATGATAGACTACAATAAGAATCTGAATGCAGCATAATAGTAGTGGAGGATAAAATTATGTTAATATTATAGTTGAGTTATATAACACACGAGTTATAAATAGAAATATACACAAACACATGGTGGCGATGAAAATAAAAATAAGGCAATTGGTATTGTAGTATTAGACGCATATAACAGACTATTGATTGCAGTGTTATAGGTGGTATTGTAGTATTAGATGTACATAAGGTTGTTGATGTTGTTGTTGGGATTTGGAATTAATTTGGAGTTCGCATGGGGTGAATTATTTAGAGGAAATGCCGCCCGAATTATATGATCCTTAGATAATGGGCGAAATTAGTTTTCAAATAAAATTCCAATCTTGCCCTTGTGGGCCCAAGGCCACTTTTGGGGTGCGCTTTTGGGCTTCGAATATAAATATAGCAGTATGGGTGTCCTTAGATTCGTATTCTAACGTAACAGATCGCATATTTTATAGATTTTGATCGTTCAGAGGCTCTACGCAAAGGGAAGGCATTAGTTTGATTGTTCGTGGCACCCGCTCGGCATTGAGGTAGGTTACGGTTTACTTTATGTCTAGACTCCGGTTAGCGAAACGTATGTAAATAGTAGTGATTGACGGGGAAAGCATGATAGGCCTTCGGGCATGGTGTGGAGGTAAATTCCATCTAGGTTGGTATTGTCGAGTTTACGTGGGCTTGTCGCCATTATTGTGTTACGTGGGCTTGTCGCCATTATTGTGATATTGTTATGTGGGCTCGTCACCATTATTGCGATATTGTTATGTGAGCTTGTCATTGTATTGTGATTTCATGTATTTGATATAATTCTCTCTCTCTTGTTATCCCACTGGTCATATGGAAGAGGAAGGTTATTACTGAGAATTGAATATTGAATTGCAATTCCTAGTATGAATCTATGGAACCTATGATTGCGGTGATTATTGAGGTTGATTCCATGCGAGGCATGCATCCCATATTCTATGTGCTATGTGATGTAATTATCACCTAGTTGTATCTTTATCACATACTAGCTCCTCGCCTTATGAAAGGGAAGGGTAATATTGATGATTGAGCCGTGGGCAATAATATGACTTGTACTTGTTTATTGCATATTGGTGATATAGTTGAGACTGATATCATGCATGACATGCTTTCATATTACTCTTATGTTGTTATAATGGTGAGGAGAGTGATTGAGAGACTCCGAGGTTTTTGCCGGAGATTGAGAGTGACAGAGAGACTCCGAGGTTTCTGCCGGAGATTGAGAGTGACAGAGAGACTCCGAGGTTTCTGCCGGAGATTGAGAGTGACAGAGAGACTCCGAGGTTTCTGCCGGAGATTGAGAGTGATTGATAGCCTCCGAGGTTTCTGCCGGAGAGCACGAGTGGTACATGGACTTCGCGGGTCCCCCATGGGTCATGACTATGAGGCATTGCCATAGCATGTGTGTACGGGAGTGGAGTGTGAGAGGTGACTACTTTGCATTGCATAACATTTACATAGCACGACATTGCATTGCATAGCACTCCATTTGAATGGTCATTCATGTCATTGCATGGCACATTCTCTCGATTGATTCTTGATTTGTGAATTACGAGTTGTTGTTTGTGAGTATTTATTTTAAAGGTTTGGATGGAATCGAGGTTTATAGAATTCTCCCTAGGCTTATAATCCGAGATATTGAGATCCCTTGTGACTATCGTTAATGCAAGACTTTCTCATGTGCTAGATGTGTGGTTGTGTTTGATTACTTATCTTGCTTACTTGTTAGTTGCTTCTTGTTTATATGCGTGAACTAACCATTGTCGGCCTATGATACCTACGAGCCTTGTGTTGTGCTCATACTACTCTTTTGCTACACTCCTTCCGGAGTGTAGAGTTATTTTCGGGTGATGTTCGGAGTCTCACGACCGTTTCGAGGCATTCGTCAAAGACGTTTGGGTGAGCTATTGCAAACCCGAGTCTCTCCTTATATTTCGTTGTTCTCTATCCTTAAACGAAGTCGTATCCGATTTGAGTCCGTTACTATTCAAATTGTAAACTTCTTAGAAGCTCTTGTATGAGTCTAGACCAGATTTTGGGAATTTCTTATACTAAAAGTATTTATTCCGCATGTTGTATCAAATTAAGGTAGTTATTCGGGGGTTCGCCCACCAGGGAGGGTTAGTGTGGGTGCCCGCATGATCCATGATTTGGGTCGTGACAAGTCCTTAACCTACGTGCATATGACTTCGTTTCTTAGAAAATTGGTGTAGATGGCAGGGAGGCCTATATTTTTTATTTTAATAGGACTTCTTACAAGTATTGTTTCTATCTACTATTATCAAATTGGTGTGGATGGCAGGGAGGCCTATATTTTTTATTTTAATAGGACTCCTTACAAGTATTGTTTCTATCTACTATTATCTAAAAATAGTCAAGTTATTAATGACTAGAAGTCCTAATATTAAAGATTTTAAAATCAATTAAAATTTTATTTTAGATAATTCATTGAAAAGGGAAAAAAAACTCGGGATAGTCCAAAATTAACTAAACCACAAAATTATAAAATCATGGACAAAAGAATAATTTATATTATTAGAATGTCACGACCCAAATCATGGATCATGCGGGCACCCACACTAACCCTCCCTGGTGGGCGAACCCTTCAGATAACTACCTTAATTTGATATAACATGCGGAATAAATACTTTTATTATAAGAAATTTCCAAAATCTGGTCTAGACTCATACAAGAGCTTCTAAGAAGTTTACAATTTGAATAGATAACGGACTCAAACCGGATACGACTTCGTTTAAGGATAGAGAACAACGAAATCTAAGGAGAGACTCGGGTTGCAATAGCTCACCCAAACGTCTTTGACGAATGCCTCGAAACGGTCGTGAGACTCCGAACATCACACGAAAATAACTCTACACTCCGGAAGCGTAGCAAAGAGTAGTATGAGCACAACACAAGGCTCGTAGGTATCATAGGCCGACAATGGTTAGTTCACGCATATAAACAAGAAGCAACTAACAAGTAAGCGGATAAGTAATCAAACACGGTCACATCTAGCACATGAGAAAGTCTTGCATTAACGATAGTCACAAGGGATCTCAATATCTCGGATTATAAGCCTAGGGAGAATTCTATAAACCTCGATTCCATCCGGCCTTTAAAATAAATACTCACAAACAACAACTCGGTAATTCACAAATCAAGAATCAATCGGAGAATGTGCCATGCAATGACATGAATGACCATTCAAATGGAGTGCTATGCAATGCAATGTCGTGCTATGTAAATGTTATGCAATGCGGTAGTCACCTCTCACACTCCACTCCCGTACACACATGCTATGGCAATGCCTCATAGTCATGACCCATGGGGGACCCGCGAAGTCCATGTACCACTCGTGCTCTCCGGCGAAACCTCGGAGGCTATCAATCACTCTCACCTCGGAGTCTCGAGTCTCTCGTCACTCTCAATCTCCCGGCGAAACCTCGAGTCTCTCTCGTCACTCTCAATCTCCGGCGAAAACCTCGGAGTCTCTCTCCGTCACTCTCAATCTCCGGCAAAAACCTCGAGTCTCTCAATCACTCTCCTCACCATTATAACAACATAAGAGTAATATGAAAGCATGTCATGCATGATATCGGTCTCAACTATATCACCAATATGCAATAAACAAGTACAAGTCATATTATTGCCCACGGCTCAATCATCAATATTACCCTTCCCTTTCATAAGGTGAGGGAGCTAGTATGTGATAAAGATACAACTAGGTGATAATTACATCACATAGCACATAGAATATGGGATGCATGCCTCGCATGGAATCAACCTCAATAATCACCGCAATCATAGGTTCCATAGATTCATACTAGGAATTGCAATTCAATATTCAATTCTCGGTAATAACCTTCCTCTTCCATATGACCAAAGGGATAACAAGAGAGAGAGAATTATATCAAATACATGAAATCACAAAACAATGACGGCTCACATAACAATATCGTAATAATGGCGACGAGCCCACATAACATGATATCACAATAATGGCGACAAGCCCATATAAATAATACCAACCTAGATGGAATTTACCTCCACACCATGCCCGAAGGCCTATCATGCTTTCCCCGTCAATCACTACTATTTACATACGTTTCGCTAACCGGAGTCTAGACATAAAGTAAACCGTAACCTACCTCAATGCCGAACAGGTGTCACGAACTTTCACGCCAAAGCTTTTTCCTTCGAAGTGCTTCCGAACGGACAAAGTCTTATTTGCCAAGAGCTCCTTATCTTCCTCCTTATTTTACTACAAAGAAGTCTCCAATTTGCTATCATTCGGATAAAAACGTGGGTATAACCAATGTAAAATATTCTTGCTTCCTTGAGAAGATTTTATCTTCCACACGTTAGTGCTATTGTTAACAAGTTGAGAACGGAAATATGCGTGTATTCCTTACCTATAGCCTTACGTTTCTATGAAGAAATAATGGAACAAGTTTTCTTTCAACATACAAATAACGTTGTCGCCCTCGGCTTTGTAATGAAATTCTCCTTGATTTAGGATGTGGTGAAATATGTATATAGTATCCTATACATATATAGAACGTGCATGACCCTCTTTCTTCCGGTATAATATATATTATTATGACTTATAAATGTTTTAAGAGGAACCCTCCATGTATATCCATGTCCAATTGTGAATTGCTTAGTTGTTGCTCTAACAACGAATTTATATTGTACACTTAAATTTTGAGGAATATAAAATTCCAAAGTAGTAATCATTTGTTGTACACTTCATTACTTATTTAGTTTCCACATGAAAGTTTTGAATATTGCCACCCTTTTCCATTTAAAAGAACCAAAATTCCATGAAAATTGTATCCCACCGTGTTTCCCAAATAAACGTGGATGTGGTATTTATCCATAATATATTGTTCCTACTTTGTGAAGAAGACATTTTACTCATAAATGAAATCCCATGGATTGCCATTACATAGTGTGTTGTAAGGCCCACCTAATCCTTATTTAATTAGCAAAAGACTTGATCATAATTATCACCAATATATATATGTCCATAATAAAACCCTTATTCCACTACCTTTTGCAATTAACTAATTGTTTTCCACTAACATTCCACTAACACTATTAATTACTACATGTTTCCCACTAACAAACCATTATTTAATCCCTACTCAAAACATAATGAACCAAAAATGCCACCTCAATTGCTTGTCAAAACCTTTATGTCAATTTGTGAATGAATTATCTATCTCTGTCATTCCAAAACTCTTTTTTTTTTTTTTTCTCATTTCCACTAATTATTCCCACATTAATAATTATCCACTAACTAATTGTCCAATATTTAATCCCTATCTCATCTAATTAATTATTGGTCATTTCATATTACTCTCCAACATAAATCATTGTCCAAAATAATCTAAACCATAGCCTATTTATACATATATCAAATATTATTCAAACCACCGTCATCAAATACCATATTTACCCATTTATATCTTATATGTGTGCAAATATTATTTCTATGAATAAACTATTCACACACATTAAATACATATATATTCTAAAATTTACTCGTCAATTAAATAATCGAATCACCCGTTATCGCAAGCTATAGACACCAAAAAATTAGACCATGAAAATGGTGTTTTAGGGATATTAGGCCTAAAAGTGCTAAACGACCAAATGGGTCGTTACATCAGATACCAATTAAACAATCGCTCGTCCTCGAGCGACAAGAGAGAATGAACGCTGACGGTAACTAAAGAATCTTTAATAGGACAATGCGGGAAACCTCTACGGAATGCGCCATAAACACTGCTCTCTCTCCTTACTAGCCGGAACTCCCTCTAACTTAGATAAAAGACCTAATTTTCATATTTCCAAATTCAAATTTTCCCCCATCCTCGGTTTCCGAATATAAGCACTGCTTTTGTCAAAATGTTTAATCCTATATAACCAAACCTATGAACGTTATCGATAGGCCCCACAATTTTCCTTAGAACCACACCAACCTTAGACTAAGACACAAACCTTGCCCACTCGAACCGGTAAAGTATTCTGATTTCACTAACCCTTCTTTCACCATTCTTAAATTTTCTTCGTACCACGACTTCTTAGAAATACATGAAGACCAACCCGAAACCACAACATACTCTTGCCAGGAAGGACTCCTTGCTTTAGCGGAGCAACCTTAAGCGATCCCAACAACCGATCCACTCATAATCGACCTTGCTAATTCTAAGTCTTACTTACACCTCCAAATCACAATGCAGGAAGCATACCACTGAATACTCCGCAGAGCCAAGTTCGTAGGACACCATCCGATCACCCTATAACCTCTTGCGACCATAGTACCTTAAATCACTACCAAGTACTAACGTAACCCATTAATTAAATCATACTTTAACTCAACGGAATCCACAAACCCACTTTTCATGGATAAACCCCAATTTCTACTTTAGAAATTCCGGATTTTTTTTTTTTAATAATTGCTAATTTGAAATACTTTATTATGGTTTACAAACTTTTTGAAAAAAAACGTCTAATTTTTCAAAAAGCTTTTACCTCTTCGAGGAAATCCGTGTGGCCGACAACTTTGTAAAAGGAGCCGTCACTTTCACAAAAGCCTCGTTTCTCATGCCAACTGATCCCAAAACTTCTTTTGATCTTCAAGATCCTTGTGAAATTTCACTCAAGTTAGGCTTTTGAATCCACTTATAATGTAAACATTCGTTCATATAGAACCAATTTTTAAGCATATATGCCTATAGGATCCTTCCTTATGAATCCAATTAAAGAAAGAATGCAAGGTACAATTTTTTTTTTTTTTATTCTTTGTGGTGAATCATAATATGTTACGTTTTAAAAACAGTGAATATTCAAAACCACTACGCTATCGATCATCAGTATGATTTCTCCATTCACGATAACGCTTTTGATGCTGCTAATAACCCTTTGATGATGGAACGTACTCTTGAAGATCCATTTTATTCACCCTTTTATAACCTTACCCATGTGTGATGGTCATGTTTTGAATAACTATTTATATACACTAGTAGTATTTGTTCTAAATAAATTAGCTAATGTGTTATAATGTTATGGGTGCGGAGAGTTATGCTATGACGAAATTGGAAAGGGATTTAGAATGTGGAGGGAAATGAGCGGTGAATTTGGATTAAGTACCCAATTACTCAAAAGAACCGAGAACCCAGGAATTGTTGTTATGTGACAAAAATCAAGAAAAGATAATGACTAATGATCGTGTTGAGGAATTTATAATGGAAAAAAGGAAGCAAAGAGAGGAGATTAACGATTTCAAAAAAATGTTGTCTCGAGATACAATTTCAAAGTACTTTTACATGCCAATAACTCAATTATCAAAAGCCAAGGAACTTAATATTGGGGTGACACTTTTGAAGAAAAGATGTAGGGATTTGGGAATTCGAAGGTGGCCACATAGGAAGTTGATGAGTCTTCAAACACTAATCAAGAATGTTAAGGTTCACTCTCTCTATATACACATCTTATACACTCTTGTTTCAATTGCATATAATATTATGGTGATGGCAAAAAAATTCACCTTTTAGTTTATGTAACAATATTATATTTTCTTAATATTTCGTTTAGAAAAAGAACGTTAAGATTCATTCTCTATATAAACATGTTACCCTTGTTTCGGTTATGTAATATTTGCAGGAATTGAAGAGGGGGGAAGGAAATGGTATGGAGCAAAAGTGGAAGGATGTGATAAATTTATTAGAGGAAGAGAAGAAGAAGATGGAGGAAATTCCGTACATGGAACTTGAGGAGAAAACAAAGAGATTAAGGCAAGCTTGTTTCAAGGCTAACTTCAAGAGGAGAAAGCTTATGGGTATAGCGAGTTGCGGGCAAGTACTTATTGCAACGGAGTCCGTCAAGACAATAATGCTTGCTATTGTTATGGCCATAGAGAGGAAAATGATGATGATGAAGTCATTAAGTCTCTTCTTGTCCATCGTTTTTCACTTCAAGTGTCCAACCTTGCATAATCGAACTTTTCTTTTATGTGTTTTTATCTTGAAATGCGCTTCCTTTTCGAATCTTGTGTAAAATGTTTCGTGCACAACGCACACTTTTCTTTTTTTAAAATTAATTTCATGCATGCGAAGTTTGTTTTCCTCATTTCTATAAAAAGTAAATTTATTTTCTTAACTTTTAATAAACTTGTTATAGTTTATATCTTTGAACAATGTTCTAAAAAAATATCTGGAACAATCAAACAAAGAAGATTAGAAAATTTTCCTCCTTCCTTTTTTTTTACACATCCCGAGTGTCATCTAAAGCAAGAAATTAAAGTACTACTACCCTAATTATATATAAATCGCTCTTATTAAGCCATAAATGCACTCTTGCCTCTTTCGAGAAAACCCAATACTATAAATATGGAGGTCCTATGACCCTATGAATCGCCTCTCCCATCTCTTCAACCAACCTCACAATAACGAGCCTAACCACGACTCCACACAGCTGAAACCTTAGGTCATATCTAGAAACCGAACTTAGTCACGCATCTAAATTAGGACAACACAGCTCGTACTGTACCACAACATGTCGGAAACAACCGTTCGCGCAAGAATTTAAGGATGAGTTCCCATCATCCGGGAGAAGGTAAAACAGAGAAGTTCAGATACCAATTGGGATCAACTAGATACCAATTTGAATGAAGTAGCACGAAATAATGAAAGAATCTGAAGTTTCCTAGATCCCATAGCCTCCCAATTATAAGTGTGGCGCGCAACACACCCATAAGTAGGACTCTACTAGACATTGCTCTTGTACTTATAAACCGGGTAACCTAAGCTCTGATACCAACTTGTCACGACCCAAATCATGGATCATGCGGGCACCCACACTAACCCTCCCTGATGGGCGAACCCTTCCGATAACTACCTTAATTTGATATAACATGCGGAATAAATACTTTTATTATAAGAAATTTCCAAAATCTAGTCTAGACTCATACAAGAGCTTCTAAGAAGTTTACAATTTGAATAGATAACAGACTCAAACTGGATACGACTTCTGTTTAAGGATAGATAACAACGAAATCTAAGGAGAGACTCGGGTTGCAATAGCTCACCCAAACGTCTTTGACGAATGCCTCGAAACGGTCGTGAGACTCCGAACATCACACGAAAATAACTCTACACTCCGGAAGGAGTGTAGCAAGAAAAGTATGAGCACAACACAAGGCTCGTAGGTATCATAGGCCGACAATGGTTAGTTCACGCATATAAACAAGAAGCAACTAACAAGTAAGCGGATAAGTAATCAAACACGGTCACACATCTAGCACATGAGAAAGTCTTGCATTAACGATAGTCACAAGGGATCTCAATATCTCGGATTATAAGCCTAGGGAGAATTCTATAAACCTCGATTCCATCCAAACTTTAAAATAAATACTCACAAACAACAACTCGGTAATTCACAAATCAAGAATCAATCGAGAGAATGTGCCATGCAATGACATGAATGACCATTCAAATGGAGTGCTATGCAATGCAATGTCGTGCTATGTAAATGTTATGCAATGCGGTAGTCACCTCTCACACTCCACTCCCGTACACACATGCTATGGCAATGCCTCATAGTCATGACCCATGGGGGACCCGCGAAGTCCATGTACCACTCGTGCTCTCCGGCGAAACCTCGGAGGCTATCAATCACTCAATCTCTCTCAATCTCAATCTCCGGCGAAACCTCGGAGTCTCTCTCGTCACTCTCAATCTCCCACAGAAACCTCGGAGTCTCTCTCGTCACTCTCAATCTCCGGCAAAAAACCTCGGAGTCTCTCAATCACTCTCCTCACCATTATAACAACATAAGAGTAATATGAAAGCATGTCATGCATGATATCAGTCTCAACTATATCACCAATATGCAATAAACAAGTACAAGTCATATTATTGCCCACGGCTCAATCATCAATATTACCCTTCCCTTTCATAAGGTGAGGAGCTAGTATGTGATAAAGATACAACTAGGTGATAATTACATCACATAGCACATAGAATATGGGATGCATGCCTCGCATGGAATCAACCTCAATAATCACCGCAATCATAGGTTCCATAGATTCATACTAGGAATTGCAATTCAATATTCAATTCTCGCAATAACCTTCCTCTTCCATATGACCGGTGGGATAACAAGAGAGAGAGAATTATATCAAATACATGAAATCACAATACAATGACAAATCACATAACAATATCGTAATAATGGCGACGAGCCCACATAACAATGGCATCACAATAATGGCGACAAGCCCACATAACAAAATAATACCAACCTAGATGGAATTTACCTCCACACCATGCCCGAAGGCCTATCATGCTTTCCCCGTCAATCACTACTATTTACATACGTTTCGCTAACCGGAGTCTAGACATAAAGTAAACCGTAACCTACCTCAATGCCGAACAGGTGTCACGAACTTTCACGCCAAAGCTTTTTCCTTCTGAAGTGCTTCCGAACGGACAAAGTCTTATTTGCCAAGAGCTCAATATCTTCCTCCTTATTTTACTACAAAGAAGTCTCCAATTTGCTATCATTCGGAGGAAACCGAAATAACCTCTATGTCGTCCCTCCCGTTCTTGCTTCATAACTAAATATTTTATCTTCCACACGTAGCCGCCTATTGTTAACAAGTTGAGAACGGAATATAAAAATGTATTCCTCTACCTATAGCCTTACGTTTCTATGAAGAAATAATGGAACAAGTTGTTGTTCAACATACAAATAACGTTTTTGCCCTCGCCTTTGTAATGAAATTCTCCTTGATTTAGGATGTGGTGAAATATGTATATAGTATCCTATACATATATAGAACGTGCATGACCCTCTTTCTCCAGATAAGAAGTCAACAATAGGGTATAAATGTTTTAAGAGGAGCCCTCCACTATATCCATGTTGCTGTAGCTTTCCGTTAAGTGAATTGCTTAGTTGTTGCTCTAACAACGAATTTATATTGCTGCCAAGCTCTTGAGGAATATAAAATTCCAAAGTAGTAATCATTTGCTGTACACTTCATTACTTATTTAGTTTCCAAAGGAAAGTTGCTGAGTTGCACGACTTTTCCATTTAAAAGAACCAAAATTCCATGAAAAGTTGTTACGCCCACTTTTCTTGGCCAAACGTGGATGTGGTACATTTATCCATAATATATTGTTCCTACTTTGTGAAGAAGACTTTTTACTCGTTGAAATCCCATGGATTGCCATTACATAGTGTGTTATAAGGCCCACCTAATCCTTATTTAATTAGCAAAAGACTTGATCATAAATTATCACCAATATATACATGTAAGCCACCTTAAAAACCCTTACGGACCACTACCTTCTTGCAATTAACTAATTGTCTTCCACTAACATTCCACTAACACTATTAATTACTACATGTTTCCCACTAACAAACCATTATTTAATCCCTACTCACCCACATAATGAACCACGTTGCAGAAATAAAAGAACCACTTGCTTCCAACAAAACCTTTATGTCAATTTGTGAATGAATTATCTATCTCTGCTAATATTATTCCTAAAACTCTTTTTTTTTTTTTCTCATTTCTACTAACACGCGTGGACAATTCCCACATTAATAATTATCCACTAACTAATTGTCCACATAGTTAATTCCTATCTCCATCTACTTAAATATTGGTCATTTCATATACTCATCATCATAAATCATGTGATAGAATTCTAAACCATAGCCTATTTATACATATATCAAATACTATTTCAAACCACCGTCATCAAATACCATATTTACCCATTTATATCTTATATGTGTGCAAATATTATTTCTATGAATAAACTATTCACACACATTATATCATATATATTCTAAAATTTACTCGTCAATTAAATAATCGAATCACCCGTTATCGCAAGCTATAGACACCAAAAAATTAGACCATGAAAATGGTGTTTTAGGGATATTAGGCCTAAAAGTGCTAAACGACCAAATGGGTCGTTACATCGAATACCAATTAAACAATCGCTCGTCCTCGAGCACACAAGAGAGAATGAAATGCGGTAACTAAAGAATCCTTAATAGGACAGTGCGGGAAACCTCTACGGAATGCGCCATAAACACTGCTCTCTCTCCTTACTAGCCGGAACTCCCTCTAACTTAGATAAAAGACCTAATTTTCATATTTCTAAATTCAAAATTTTCCCCATCCTCAGTTTCCGAATATAAGCATTGTTTTTGTCAAATATTCTAAACCTATATAACCAAACCGATGAACGTTATAGATAGGCCCCACAATTTTCCTTAGAACCACACCAACCTTAGACTAAGACACAAACCTTGCCCACTCTAATCTGGTAAAGTATTCTGATTTCACTAACCCTTCTTTCACCATTCTTAAATTTTCTTCGTACCACGACTTCTTAGAAATACATGAAGACCAACCCGAAACCACAACATACTCTTGCCAGGAAAGACTCCTTGCTTTAGCGGAGCAACCTTAAGCGATCCCAACGAACTGATCCACTCATAACTGACCTTGCTAATTCTAAGTCTTACTTACACCTCCAAATCACAATGCGGGAAGCATACCACCGAATACTCCGCGAGCCAAGTTCGTAGGACACCATCCGATCACCCTATAACCTCTTGCGACCATAGTACCTTAAATCACTACCAAGTACTAACGTAACCCATTAATTAAATCATACTTTAACTCAACGGAATCCACAAACCCACTTTTCATGGATAAACCCCAATTTCTACTTTAGAAATTCCGGATTTTTTTTTTTTTTTATAGGCTAATTTGACTTTTGTAATGAAAATATGACAAACTTTAAAAAAAAAAAAAAAAAACGTCCAATTTTTCAAAAAGCTTTTACCTCTTCGGGTAAAATCCAGGTGGCCGACAACTTTGTAAAAGGAGCCGTCCACTTTCACAAAAGCAAAACTCGAACGGCATCTTCAAGATCGGCCCGTCCACTTGTAAACATTCGTTCATATAGAACCAATCTTTGCATATATGCCTATAGGATCCTTCCTTATGAATCCAATTAAAGAAAGAATGCAAGGTAAATTTTTTTTTTTTCCTTTATTCTTTGTGGTGAATCATAATATGTTACGTTTTAAAAACAATGAATATTCAGGACACTACGCTATCGATCATCAGTATGATTTCTCCATTCACGATAACGCTTTTGATCATTAATAACCAAATTTGATGATGGAACGTACTCTTGAAGATCCATTTTATTCACCTTTTTATAACCTTACCCCAAACTGATGGTCATGTTTTGAATAACTATTTATATACACTAGTAGTATTTGTTCTAAATAAATTAGCTAATGTGTTATAATGTTATGGGTGCGGGAGGAGAGTTATCTTGACGAAATTGGAAAGGGATTTAGAATGTGGAGGAAATGAGCGGTGAATTTGGATTAAGTACCCAATTACTCGGGAGAACGAGAACCGGAATTGTTGTTATGTGACAAAAATCAAGAAAAGATAATGACTAATGATCGTGTTGAGGAATTTATAATGGAAAAAGGAAGCAAAGAGAGAGATTAACGGTTCAAAAATGTTGTCTCGAGATACAATTTCAAAGTACTTTTACATGCCAATAACTCAAAAGCTACCAAGGAACTTAATATTGGGGTGACACTTTTGAAGAAAAGATGTAGGGATTTGGGAATTCGAAGGTGGCCACATAGGAAGTTGATGAGTCTTCAAACACTAATCAAGAATGTTAAGGTTCACTCTCTCTATATACACATCTTCTATACACTCTTGTTTCAATTGCATATAATATTATGGTGATGGCAAAAAAATTCACCTTTTAGTTTATGTAACAATATTATATTTTCTTAATATTTCGTTTCGAAAAAGAACGTTAAGATTCATTCTCTATATAAACATGTTACCCTTGTTTCGGTTATTATGTAATATTTGCGGGAATTGAAGAGGGGGAAGGAAATGGTATGGAGCAAAAGTGGAAGGATGTGATAAATTTATTAGAGGAAGAGAAGAAGAAGATGGAAGGAAATTCCGGACATGGAACTTGAGGAGAAAACAAAGAGATTAAGGCAAGCTTGTTTCAAGGCTAACTTAGATGTGAGGAGAAAGCTTATGGGTATAGCGAAATTGCGAGGCTTCTTTTGGTACTTATTGCAACAGTAGTCCAGTCGCAGACAATAATGCTGCTATTTGTTATGGCCATAGAGAGGAAAATGATGATGATGAAGTCATTAAGTCTCTTCTTCAACAATTCCATTTCACTTCGAAGATGCTAGCCCAACCTTGCATGAATGAACTTTTCTTTTATGTGTTTTTATCTTGAAATGCGTTATATATATTTCGAATCTTGTGTAAAATGTTTCGTGCACCATTTTCGAACACTCACAACCACTTTTTTTTTTTTTTTTTTAATTTCATGCATGCGAAGTTTGTTTTCCTCATTTCTATAAAAAGTAAATTTATTTTCTTAACTTTTAATAAACTTGTTATAGTTTATATCTTTGAACAATGTTCTAAAAAAATATATATAACAATCAAACAATATAAGATTAGAAAATTTTCCTCCTTCCTACCAAACACATCACTCTTGTCATCTAAAGCAAGAAATTAAAGTACTACTACCCTAATTATATATAAATCGCTCTTATTAAGCCATAAATGCATTCTTGCCTCTTTCGAGAAAACCCAATACTATAAATATGGAGGTCCTATGACCCTATGAATCACCTCTCCCATCTCTTCAACCAACCTCACAATAACGAGCCTAATCACGACTCCACACAGCTGAAACCTTAGGTCATATCTAGAAACTGAACTTAGTCACGCATCTAAATTAGGACAACACAACTCGTACTGTACCACATGTCGAAAACAACCGTTCGCGCAAGAATTTAAGGATGAGTTCCCATCATCCGGAGAAGGTAAAACGAGAGAAGTTCGGATACCAATTGGGATCAACTAGATACCAATTTGAATGAAGTAGCACGAAATAATGAAAGAATCGAAGTTTCCTAGATGTCCCATAGCCTCCCATTATAAGTGTGGCGCGCAACACACCCATAAGTAGGACTCTACTAGACATTGCTCTTGTACTTATAGACCGGGTAACCTAAGCTCTGATACCAACTTGTCACGACCCAAATCATGGATCATGCGGGCACCCACACTAACCCTCCCTGGTGGGCGAACCCTTCAGATAACTACCTTAATTTGATATAACATGCGGAATAAATACTTTTATTATAAGAAATTTCAAAATCTGGTCTAGACTCATACAAGAGCTTCTAAGAAGTTTACAATTTGAATAGATAACGTACTCAAAATGGATACGACTTAATGAATTTAAGGATAGAGAACAACGAGGTAAATCTAAGGAGAGACTGCGGGTTGCAATAGCTCACCCAAACGTCTTTGACGAATGCCTCGAAACGGTCGTGAGACTCCGAACATCACACAAAATAACTCTACACTCCGGAAAGGAGTGTAGCAAAAGTAGTATGAGCACAACAAAGGCTCGTAGGTATCATAGGCCGACAATGGTTAGTTCACGCATATAAACAAGAAGCAACTAACAAGTAAGCGAGATAAGTAATCAAACACGGTCACACATCTAGCACATGAGAAAGTCTTGCATTAACGATAGTCACAAGGGATCTCAATATCTCGGATTATAAGCCTAGGAGAATTCTATAAACCTCGATTCCATCCAGCCTTTAAAATAAATACTCACAAACAACAACTCGGTAATTCACAAATCAAGAATCAATCGAGAGAATGTGCCATGCAATGACATGAATGACCATTCAAATGGAGTGCTATGCAATGCAATGTCGTGCTATGTAAATGTTATGCAATGCGGTAGTCACCTCTCACACTCCACTCCCGTACACACATGCTATGGCAATGCCTCATAGTCATGACCCATGGGGGACCCGCGAAGTCCATGTACCACTCGTGCTCTCCGGCGAAACCTCGGAGGCTATCAATCACTCTCGATCTCCGGCAAAAACCTCGGAGTCTCTCTCCGTCACTCTCAATCTCTCTACGTCACTCTCTCCGTCACCTCTCGATCTCCGGCAAAAACCTCGAGTCTCTCAATCACTCTCCTCACCATTATAACAACATAAGAGTAATATGAAAGCATGTCATGCATGATATCGATCTCAACTATATCACCAATATGCAATAAACAAGTACAAGTCATATTATTGCCCACGGCTCAATCATCAATATTACCCTTCCCTTTCATAAGGTGAGGGAGCTAGTATGTGATAAAGATACAACTAGGTGATAATTACATCACATAGCACATAGAATATGGGATGCATGCCTCGCATGGAATCAACCTCAATAATCACCGCAATCATAGGTTCCATAGATTCATACTAGGAATTGCAATTCAATATTCAATTCTCAGTAATAACCTTCCTCTTCCATATGACCAGTGGGATAACAAGAGAGAGAGAATTATATCAAATACATGAAATCACAATACAATGACATGCTCACATAACAATATCGTAATAATGGCGACGAGCCCACATAACGATATCACAATAATGGCGACAAGCCCATATAACACTAATTCGGCAATACCAACCTAGATGGAATTTACCTCCACACCATGCCCGAAGGCCTATCATGCTTTCCCCGTCAATCACTACTATTTACATACGTTTAGCTAACCGGAGTCTAGACATAAAGTAAACCGTAACCTACCTCAATGCCGAACAGGTGTCACGAACTTTCACGCCAAAGCTTTTTCCTTCGAAGTGCTTCCGAACGGACAAAGTCTTATTTTTCCAAGAGCTCCTTATCTTCCTCCTTATTTTACTACAAAGAAGTCTCCAATTTGCTATCATTCGGAGGAAACCGACGTGGTATAACCTCATGTCGTCCCTCCCATTCTTGCTTAATTATGAAACCGATTTTATCTTCCACACGTAGTGCCTATTGTTAACAAGTTGAGAACGGAATATGCGTGTATTCCTCTACCTATAGCCTTACGTTTCTATGAAGAAATAATGGAACAAGTTGTTCATTCATGTTACAAATAACGTTCTTTCCCTCGGCTTTGTAATTAAATTCTCCTTGATTTAGGATGTGGTGAAATATGTATATAGTATCCTATACATATATAGAACGTGCATGACCCTCTTTCTCCGGATAAGAAGTCAACAATAGGGTATAAATGTTTTAAGAGGAGCCTCCACTATATCCATGTTTTCTTCCAACCATGTAGCTTTCCATTAAGTGAATTGCTTAGTTGTTGCTCTAACAACGAATTTATATTGTTTCAATATGCTCTTGAGGAATATAAAATTCCAAAGTAGTAATCATTTGTTTGTACACTTCATTACTTATTTAGTTTCCACAGAAAGTTCTTTGAGTTGCACGACTTTTCCATTTAAAAGAACCAAAATTCCATGAAAAGTTGTTCCTGCCTACTTTTCTTGGCCAAACGTGGATGTGGTACATTTATCCATAATATATTGTTCATACTTTGTGAAGAAGATTTCTTACTCTGAAATGAAATCCCATGGATTGCCATTACATAGTGTGTTGTAAGGCCCACCTAATCCTTATTTAATTAGCAAAAAGGCTTGGTCATAAATTATCACCATTATATACATGTGCCACCTAAAACCCTTACGGACCACTACCTTCTTGCAATTAACTAATTGTCTTCCACTAACATTCCACTAACACTATTAATTACTACATGTTTCCCACTAACAAACCATTATTTAATCCCTACTCACCCACATAATGAACCACGTTGCGGCCCCTCCACTTGCTTCCAACAAAACCTTTATGTCAATTTGTGAATGAATTATCTATCTCTGTTATAATTCCTAAAACTCTTTTTTTTTTTTTTTTCTCATTTCTGCATCACGCGTGGACTGATTCCCACATTAATAATTATCCACTAACTAATTGTCCACATAGTTAATTCCTATCTCCATCTACTTAAATATTGGTCATTTCATATACTCATCATCATAAATCATGTGATAGAATTCTAAACCATAGCCTATTTATACATATATCAAATACTATTTCAAACCACCGTCATCAAATACCATATTTACCCATTTATATCTTATATGTGTGCAAATATTATTTCTATGAATAAACTATTCACACACATTATATCATATATATTCTAAAATTTACTCGTCAATTAAATAATCGAATCACCCGTTATCGCAAGCTATAGACACCAAAAAATTAGACCATGAAAATGGTGTTTTAGGGATATTAGGCCTAAAAGTGCTAAACGACCAAATGGGTCGTTACATAGAAAAAGTAGAAGGAAAGTTCCATTTTCTGACAAGGAAACTCCACAATAATTTTTTTGTTCTTCGTCCTTATGTTTAATCACACAAGGCCAATTTTGCCTCTTTATTTCCTTTCATAGGAAACTATTTGCTATTCTTAAGATTTCAATCGATAAGTATTTGTTTTAAAAGCTTGGTTATTAAATTATTTTTCTATTTTTAAAATTTCTACCATTAGCTTTTGAAAGTGTAATCATTGTTGAAAAAAGATAGTGATCATTTATTTACGATAAAAATTTAATAATCATTTGTTGGAAAGGGAACTGAGCAAAGCTAGAAATATGTTGGAAATTATAAAGACTTTTTATTGACTATTAGCTTCAAGAGAAGTCAGTGAGGACATATAAAAAAAGTAGAAGAAAAAGAAATTAGATTAAGGCACTTAATATTGCAAGTGAAATTGTAAGTATGTTGAAGGCCAGCACGATGAACCTTAGCGAAAATATCGTTCGCTTTTTTAATCTTTTAAAAATAGAGTTCACATTGAACATAATTGTAAATTAATTTTTCTATTGGTTAGGAGTCTTAGGACTATAAGTACAACTTTTGATTTATTAAATCATTCCTCATTTAAACGAACTAAGAAGTCATAATATTTAGGTTTTTAAAACCAATTAAAATTTTACTTTAGATAAATCGTTAAGAAAGGAAAAACCTACGACAATTCAAAATCAACCAAACCACAAAATTATAAACATAAGAGTACTTTATATTATTATAAAAAGTAGAAGGAAGGTTACGTTTTTCTACAAGGAAACTCCACAATTTTTTTGTTCTTCTTCTTCTTTGTATTTAATCACACAAGGCAAATTTTACCTCTTTATTTCCTTTCATAGAAATCATTTGCTATTCTTAAAATTTCAATCGATAAGTATTATTTAAAAATCTTGGTAATTAAATTGTTATTTTTTATTTTAAAAATTTCTGTTATTAAATTGTTATTTTTATTTTAAAAATTTCTACGACAAATATTTCTATAAATTCTAAGTATGTACCATTGGTTTTAGAAATAGTAATCATTCTTGGAAAAACATAATGATAATTTATTTATGATAAAAATTTAATAATCACTTATTGGAAAGGAAACAGAGGGAAGTTTACAATATCAATGAAATAAGTACTTTTCTATTGATTATTCGTTTCAAGAAAAGTAAATGAGGGCATAAAGAAAAACGAGGAAACAAAATATAGATTAAGGTACTTATTTTTATTGCCAAGTGAAATTGTAAGTACGTCGAAGCCCACAATATCTGCACTAGGAAATTATTAAAATTATTTTCATATTAGTCGTACTAATATTTAGATTTTAGATTATGGTGAATATTGGATCCAATTATAGTTGTGTACAGTTAAAACTTTTGAAAATCGGGGATGTACTATATTTATTGGTAAATATATGTGCGGTTTAAATATATATTTTTCATCAATATATTATTTTAGAATTTATCCAATTAGTATTTGCATTTTATGTCCCGATGTTTTTATATGAAGGATTTCTTTCTAATATTAATCACTTTCAAGAATATACACTTTTTAAAAATTTTATTTTATAAATCGACTACATTATTACTACTACTTATTTCATTTTTAACTATATAGTGATCAAATAGGGACACACGAAGCGCGTACACCTAAACTAGTGTGTGTGTGTCTCTCTCTATATATATAAATGTTTTGATACTAAGGAAGGTCATAAAAGTTACTGACTATCTCTTAAGAGAACTCAACTAGCAGACAACTTAATTATTCAAGCATAGTTTTTAATCGACTCGGACATTATTCAATTAACGTAGTTTGGTTCGTAGACAAGTTATATATGTATAATTATAATGTAGGGAAGGGTAATTTAGGAATTATTTTTGTTGGGCGTTTGTTCATTAAACTAAATTAAACATTCAAGATATCATTTAAAATATTTATTTACTTTTTAAACGAAAAAGTAGCGAGTTTACAATCAACAACAACAACAAACTCACCGGAATTCCACAAGTACGTACTTTTGGGGAGGGTAAGACATGTGCAGACTTTACCCTAGCTTATGGGCTAGAAAGGTTGTTTCCGATAGACCCTCGGCTCAAATGAAATATAATCAAAGTAGGATATAAAGGATAATTATGATAGGAAAAATAGCAAAATAGAGAAAGCGAGTTTACTATCATATCTTTGAATACTTGACCTTCATAGTTCTTGAAATGAAACTTGGGCAAGTTTGTTTTTTTGATGCTTTATCCATGTATAAATTTATACGTCTATAAGTTATTCATTACTGGGTCATTAGCACAAATGCCCCTATTTCGGGGCGGTCTTTAATTTTTACCCTTCAACACTATTGGCGCAGTATAAATTCAGATTTCGCACTACAAAGTTTATATTTAGCTCGGCATATGTATCATCATAATATTCAGTAAAAAAAAAAGGGGTAATTTGCAGAGGTTGAAAGTTGTAATTCGCTGGGGGTTTTAGCCTCCACTAATTGCTTGAGGAGGCTAAAACCCCCCCAAATTGCAACTTTTAACCTCCACAAATTATCCTTTTTCTTTTTGTAGTGATTCCACAGGTTATGCCGGACACCGCAAACTTTCAACAGTGCTCAACATAATATGAAAAGCGACATAAATTTTGGTTTCGGTCGGCAAAGCTTACATTTCGCTTGGCATATGTATCATAACATCCCACAAGTTATGTTGGATAAATACTTTCATTACAAATGATAGTGAAATGAGGTGATAGTTATATTTATAGGACCATTTATGATGGTGAAAGCGGAAATAATAGTCAAAACTAGGGTTTATTCATTCTTTTGTTCATAAAGAGCAATGAGACACAAAAATAAAAGGAGTATGGTATTTTATAAAAGCCACTTAGAAGTGATAAGCAGCAGGAGTTTTTTTTTTTTTTTTTTTTGGTTGTTGTTTTTTGTATTGTTTTGCTTTTCTTTTGTGTGGTTATTATGGAATTTTATTAATCATCGAAGTAAACTTTTACAACCACTGTTGTCGTACTTTCGTGTCGTTGGTTTGAGTTATGACTTATGACCTGCTGGAATTTCTCTCTTTTTTCGACACCGCTTGCTCTCATTGTAATAGCTTTCATTAATGCAAATAAGCTCTCTTTCTTTCTCATTCTCAATTCACTTTTCTGTTCTCTCAATTGCTCTTGACATTGGTTTTCCCGCATGGCACTGACAGTCTAGTCTAGCGTGCGGAGGGAACCCCGATTGGCGGATAGTAACTTTGGAATCATCGGTTGCTTAGCCTTACGTCGCCCTTCCAAAAAGTCTCAGGAAGGCGCCGCGTAACATAACAATTGCTCATCTCTCTCTTGTAATCCAATAGAACACAGCATAACTAGGTGTGCTATATATTTTATTTTTTATTTTTATATATGCTTATCTATTGAGCAACTCGTTTCCATTCATCTCATCTCGCTCCCAGGTAATGCCCAGTTTACTGTAGCAAAGAGTTCACTCTATTGGACGATAGTTTAATTGTACTTCCTTTGTCTCATTTTGTTTTACACTTTTCGCTTTTCGAGAGTCAAACTTTTTAATTTTGACCGTGCATTTGAACATAGAATCTTGAAATTTTTTGAAATAAAATTTACATATTTGGAAACAACGTAAAAAGTACTATAAGTCACCATAATTAATAATTTAAAATATTTAAAAGACATATGAAAAAAATACTATCAAAGAACAACTCGTTTGACTCTCGAAAAGCGAAAAATGTCAAACAATTTGGGACGAAGGGAGTAATATATAGAGGTCTTTAATTGAACAGATACATTTGTTCGTGAAAGAGCATGACTATTCTAAAAAATCATCAGGCAAATTCTATAAATATAAAGACACTCTTGAAGTAGCATAAGAAAAATATGCAGGTATAAATAAGGGCTTTGTTGTATCCTGAAGAAAATTATTTGTATTTTCCTAATTTGTATACGGACAATATCTCTTTTAAAAAGTCAATTTATCCAGCCTCAAAGTCATTTCTTCTTCGATTATATTTATCTAATTTTCTAACACATTCAGTAAAGTTTAGCGGTCGATGACTCACCCAGCGTACGTGTTGTATCAAATAAAGGGCAGATCATCATTCGCACAACCTTGAGTCTATTGGTGAGCCTTGGCCTAGTAGATTATAATTGACCTACTTCAACTAAGGGAGTGACTCATTTCAAGATGTTATTAATTTTATGTCAAATTTTAAAGGACTACGTTGCATCATTTTCTTCTTTTAAATACTGGAACGAAAATTATATGAAAAGTCCTGCATCGAATAAACCTAGCAAGCATGAAGGGGTTGTTTGATAGCCAGTTTTGAGATGAGTTATGCATGAACATACTAAATCCTGCACGTGTTTGGTAGCTGGTTAGGAGATAAGTTATTCATGTATAAAATTAATGCGGTGTGCGTTTTGCAATCTAGAAACCACATAACTAATACATGTATTATGATTTGTGAGGGAATCTATGTACATTATTTTAGACATGATAAAAGGTTGAATAACTAGATCCTACATAAAATAATACATAGATTCTTTCATAATTAATTTATGTATTTCTAATACCTGCATAACTCTAACCACCTACTAAACGAGCCCAAAGTACTTGAAATCTAGTAAAAGAAGGATGTGATTTTGACTCTAAAAATTAAACAATTTATGTCTTTTAAAAACCATTTTTTTTAAAAATACGAATAACATACCTTATATGATTCCACATGGTGGGGTCTGGGGTAGGGTGGGATGCACGCAAACCTTACCCCTACTTTGTGGAATAGAGATGCTATTTCCGATAGGCTCTCTGGTCAAGAAAAGCATTTTAAATGCAAATGTAAAAACTATGGTGAATTCTATTTTTTTTTGTAGTGTACAATTACGAAAATGATAGTAACGACTCTATTTATTACCAGAATTATGGTTGAAGGATAGGATCACACTTCAACTACCTTAAATTTGAGGTATCCTTAAAAAAATTAAAATGTCTGAAGAAGAGTCTTGAAGAAAGGCATCTTGACTAATTTATCTCGTGATAAATAATTCCAGAATTATTATCGCACATTGATGGATGTATAAAACTAATATCATAATCATAGGTAGAAGTATAACTAGTCCCAAAATTACTAAGTTTGAAATAAGAATATTCAACCAAATAAAAAGAAAATTAATCCCAAATTTTTATTTCAAAATTATCTTCTTTTATCCCACAATCCAAACGACCCATTTATGTTGTGCATGCATGGAGCTCTTTCTTGGACGTGGAAATTTGAATGTTGCACAAATTAAGTAGGCCATACTTGTTTAACCCCAAATAATATAAAGAGTAGGACATACCTGCATGTTGACAATATTTAACGATCAATCCCACTTCACTTTGTTGTTGTGGTCCCACAACAAATCCAGAATCTATATATATATATATATATATATATATATATATATATATATATATATATATATATATATATATATATATATATTTTCTGTCTTTCTAAATCGAATTTAATTATTATTACTACTAGTTATTTACACATTATGTTTCTTACATAGTGGCAATTGATAAATAGCAAACGTATACCATACGTTTGTGGTATTTCAGATTGAACTCTTTGACATGAGAAAGGAGTAGTTCTTTGTTGGGATTATCAATTTTTTTGGGAAATATTATCATCTTCACTTACCTATATTATTTGCGTTAATTAAGTGTTAACATCACTTTTAATCCCTCAATTTTAGTTTTTTTTTTAAAATATATAATTAATTATATTTAACTTTCAGTTAATTAAAATTTAAACTCTTAATTACTTTACTTATGACTATTTATAAATTTATCATAATTATTTAAATGTTCCAAAACATAATTATCCATATTTTATGTTAAACACGTATTGTTATTTCATATTTAATGATAATAAATTTTAAATATATAAAAAAGGAAAAGAAAAGGAAGAAAAAGAGCCAATGGAAAATTGCCACCTAGCTAGAATATTCTTCCTTTATCTTGCTCTAACAACATCACGTGATCACACAGACACACATTTTTTATTCTTTTTTAAAAATTCACCTGCCCATTGATACCATTTCTACACTCCACTCACCTCATTTTCAACAATACGAACCGGGAAGGGGACCATTTTGCGAAAAGGGCCAAAAATGCTCTTTAACATATTGAAAATGGATTAAAATTCGGGCAATTACCATGAATGCCCTTATTACGGGGTGGTCTTTAAGTTTTGGCCTTCAAAATGGTGGTCTTTAAAGTTTGTTCACAGTGACCGTTTCGATCACGGCTTCAAACCCCACTTAAAAAAATTAAAAAAAAAAAATTCGCAAGGCATAAGTTCAGAAAAAAGGCAGAGTTATAACTCTGCCTTAGGCAGTATTTGGAAATTCTGTCCATTTCTGCCTTAAGGCAGAATTTGCAGAAATGGGCAGAATTTACAAATTTTGCCCCATGCAAGTTCTGCCTTAAGGTAGAAATTCTGCCTTTTTTTACAACTTCTGCCTTGTGAAAAAAAAAAAATTAAATTTTTACTGAGCGGGGGTTCGAACCTGTGACCAAGGGGTCCCTAGTGAAGGGCAAACCTTAAAGACCACCAATTTAAAGGGCAAAACTTAAAGACCACCCAAACGAAGGACAATCGACGCAAAAAAAAAAAAAGAAGTTAAAATTCCACCTATTGGTTCATAATTGTCCTTAACGTTTGCTTTTAGTCTAAAATTGCCCTTTCTTTTAATAGAAGATGACATGGAACATATGAGCTTTTTCATTAAATATGTGGCAATAGTCTATCAGTCCACATGTAATTAGACCCAATCAATTTACAACCCGACCCATTAACCCAAACCCGGATTTAAAAAAAAAAAAAAAAACACTTCATCCTTACAAATTTAATGGCCTGTGTATTAAATTAAGCCAATATATTTTGTTTGGCCATTTTTTTTTTTTTTTTTGGTTATACTTGACCACCCAATGTAATCTTCTTTCTTGATTTCCCATTCGGGTAGAGCCCATTTTTGGAGGAAGCGCTCCCCATCAAGAATTTTTTCATATTCAGAATTCAAACTCGAGGCCTGTGGTTGAAAGAGGAGTAGCCCCATTCGCTGCCCACATTCTTTGATGGACCCAATGTAATGTTCTTATTGTAATACTTGGACCGGTAAGGGCTAATAAATAAATAAATTATTGTAGTTAACAAAATATGGCATTTTTCTTTGCGTAGATATCGTCCATACGTAGACTTTATTAGGTAGGCCCGTAACTAATGTATACTCCCTTTGTTGACTTTTACTTATCTAGTATTTTAGAAGTAGATTTTCACTTTTACTTGTCACTTTTATCATATCAAGAAAAGATAATTTATTTTTTCCTGTTTTACCCGTAGTATTAAATACTTACTTCAAATCATTTTTCAAATCTAATAAAAATATGCACCAATAAATACGAGTACATTGATAAATTATACACTTCATTTATTATTTCTTAAACAGCGTGAAAAGTCAAAAGTGGATAAGTAAAAGTAAACGGAGAGAGTAGTATAAAACATTGTTTTTCCCGTATGCAATTACTTTAAGTAAAAGAGAATTGATCTCTTCGTATTTTGAGGAATATACTATACATGTATCATGTATGGACATAAAAGTTCGAAAACTTGAAAAGTAAATTTAACAACTACAAGAAAGCAAAATAGTAGAAAGCATAAAATTAAATTACAAATTCCTCGAGGAATCGATAAATTAATTAGAAGGTAAGTCAAAAGCTATGCTTAATTATTAATCCACCCTTTACTCGGTGATTTCACCCTAATACTGCTACTTTAATCTTAATGGATACATAATTTGTTTAGAAAGACATGATACACTAATATTACCTTTTTAGCCTATATTTTTAGATATTTTTCTGCAATTGCTTTACTAACCATGTGATGCATTACATTAAGCTCCCCCGTAAGATTTCTGAGACTATCAATAAGATCCAAAGGAACTTTGTTTGGGAAATTACTACTGAGAAAAGGGAACTCCATCTCATCAACTGGGATACCCTCACTAAGCCTAAGAATGATGGGCGGCTGGGCCTCAAGAAATGTGAGATACAAAAGCAAAATTGTCCATTCTAGCCTGGCTTGGAGGCTATATAACATACCTCAAAACCTTTGGGCCAGAGTCCTCATTAGCAAAAATTGTGGTAAAAATAACTTTGTCAGGAAACCTGTGTCCAGAATTTAGCAGTGTATCCTTAATGGGTGGGCTACTTGCATGAAAGGCTTTAGGTGGGTAGTTCATAGTTCATAAGGGGGACTGATAAATGAATTCCATACTCTGATTCCATCAGAAGCTATTTCCAAGGTCCCCTTAAGGGAGGGTGGAGACATGCTTAAAGTCTCTAACATGATCATTAATGATTCCTGGAATTTTACTCCCCTCTCCTTTACAATGCCTGACAACTTGATTCATTCTATCTAGAAAACACTCTTATCTCACAATTGTGATGAAGAGGATAAGCTCATCTAGGGCCTCACTAGCAATGAATGGTCTCTTATAAATTGATTGCTAAAGAATGCAATTCAACCAATTCTCATTAGCATAAGAGTTTTAATTGGATTTGGAAGCTCCACACCCTTTATAATATCAAATCCTTCATCTTGTTACTTTTTCATGAAAGACTGCCAACAAGTATCTCCACAAAATTGGTATCAACCATGATCTCGTTGCAAAATATGTGGTCAAGATATAGAGATTATCGACCACATCTTCTTTGATTATTACATTGCCAGCTCCTTTTGGCATGAGTTAGCCCTCAAGAGCAGTAACAAGAACCCCTTCACATTAATGGTGTCAATCATAGGAACTGGGCTACTATCTGGGAATACTGCCAAGGGAATTTCTTTAATCACGTCCTCAAATGGGATATTCTCATCCCTTTCTGTTTTTGAAACATCTGGCTTTGTAGGAACAATAACATCTTTAATGATAAAAAAGACAAGGTTACAGTTCCTCCAATATTTGCCGCTAATACTGTGTAGACAAGGTTACAGTTCCTCCAATATTTGCCGCGAATACTGTGTGGAAAGACATTCGAGGAACTGTGTTTAGTAAAATTATTTCACTCTCTAATAGTAATATAGTTGGAACCATGACTATGCAGGGTCCTCTCAACGGCTAATATATATAAGAGTGAGTTTAAGTTTGGTGCATTGTCAATGTAGAAGAATTTTACGTTAGTTTAGAGGTAATCACCTTAATTTTCTTTTAATAATATTAGTATCTTTTTAAAAATTATAATTAGAAATTATTAAAGGCAATTTGAATCCTAGTTGTACTCTAATTAAAATTATTTCCTAGTTTTAAAACTATTTCCTTTCCCTGAGAGACGTACACGAAGTGGGGGACTATTTTGAAGCTGCGATCAGACGTAAGGGAGCATTTTGATCAAGTGCGGGACTACTTTGAAGGTGAGGTGAAATATAATTCATTCTTTTTAACGAAGTCCTAATAATTGTAGAAGAGTGAATCCAAGGCAAAATAGGACGCCTCTCTCTATATCTATATAAGGATAAGGAAGGAAATTAAAGTCACCAAGTAAAATTGTTTTGGTTTTGAGGTTATCTTGGTTGGTGTTGGTGGGATTTGATGATGAAAACTAATACTATGGATTTATCAATCAGGTATTCGCTTTTGTTTTCTATTTATAATAATAATAATAATAATAATAATAATAATAATAATAATAATAATAATAATAATAATAATAATAATAATAATTACATCACTGTTATTGCAATTTGTATCCTCTTCCTAATCCCGCAAATTTTTCACTCTTATTTTTTAACTAAAAATCTAAGCCTTTTTCGCAAATTTCTCTTCTTTTAACCCTAAAGGAACCGTTTTTTAATCCACCCTTGGGTCCTCTTTTTTGCAAATTTTCACTTCTTTAACTTTTTTTTAATAAATAAATCCAAGCTTGCTTCCTGGGTTTTACAAATTCTGTTTGTATCTAATATTTTTGAAATTGTCAGCCTTTGAATCCTAAAAGCACATTTAAAAAATAAAAAAATAAAAAAATAATAAAAAAAGAAGCCAAGCTTGGTTCTTGATTTTTGCAATTTGTTTAAGTTTGCTTGAACAAATTGTTTGTTGTATTACTACAAGAATTGTACCCTACATAAGACTTTCAATTTTGGACTGCTACAACAATAACTTACATGCCCATCTATGCGCTGTAGTAGAGGTCTAACTTACCCCGCATCAAATCGTTTGGTTCCTTTGCTCATATTGTGAATATCTTATCATCTAATTTGATTTGTAAGTGTGTGTTGAACAAGTGAAGTATCTTGTTAATAAACAGACATATCCTCCTTGTGCTTTTATCCTTTTCTAGTGACACTTACATATATATATATATATATATATATATATATATATATATATATATATATATATATATATATATATATATATCTTTCTTGTTTGTTGACAGTATCTGCAGCCGCCCGGGTGAAGAAGTTCTCCCTCTCTGTGCCTCTCCCCGTAGCCTCTTCCTCGGCACATGGACGTTTTTCTCTCAAAGCTTCGACGCCGTGGTTTCATCTTTCAAGAAGTTTAGGTGGGCCGTGTCAGGGTTTGGTGTAGCAGGACGTGCTGGTAATTAAGTCTTTTTACCTCAACATTATATTGGGTTTCTTCATGCCTTATAAACTATATATGAGGTTAATTTAAGCTTAGAAATCTATAACATAGATTATCTTATTCTACTATTGTTGTTACTACTACTTTGGTTATCTTTATTATTTTGGCTGTCAGTACTTTCTCTTTCTTCAATATTTTCATCATAGCTTATTTACTCTCCTGTTCTGAAAAAGGATTTTTCTTGAGCCGAGGGTCTATCGAAATAAACCTCTCTACCCCACAAAGGTAGGGGTAAGGTCATATACACCCCACCCTCCCGAGACCCCACTTGTCGGATCACACTGGATATGTTGTTGTAATCTATCACATAGATGGAAGCTGAAACTTAAGGAATGCATATGTAGTCAGTGTGTTATAGTCTTTGAGCAGAGGTAATAAAAGTCTATCAAGTTGTTCTGCCCATTATATTCCTGTTTGATCATAGGATTTCCTTTGAAGTTCTTTTATCAAAGAAATTTCTGTCAGCTGTTACAGATCTTTTCCTAACTCACTTATGAATAGTAGTTACATTAACGTTTGCTTTGGTTAATTCTAGCCCACATTATCCTTTTTGCAGTTTTGACATGTGAAGATATTCCCTAAACCTCTTAGTTAAACATGCTCAGAAAAAAATGACTAGCTTTATATGGTGTTTTCTAGCTTTGGTGAAATTTCTTTGCTGATACTGTTTGGAGACGAGAAGTTGCTTCTTTTTTAGTCTTTGAAGTGGTGATTTTTTGAGCAAAGTTGCCCTCTCCAATTGTCTTGGTGTGCTCAATGCCGTGTGTTTTTTGTAACTTTCTTTGAGATGCTGAACTCCTTTTTTCCTGTGTTTCTTTCAGGGCGTTTCATTTATGGTAATGATTTATGGTGGTTTCTTTTTAGTTACGTTCCATGGTCATGCATGATCTTTGCCTTAGTGAAGTTCACTGGTGCTCGACATGTTTACAAAATCTTGATGGTTCTCGACATTACTATCTTTCCTGTTGGCTCCATAATTCATAGTGCTGTGGTGTACTCTGTTGTTTATTGGTATCGCGACATGCCTTTCCGGTTAATGGGTGCCAAGGCGAAATTTATGATAGAGGTCATTCCTATGATAATGGCAGTAACCTTGCATCACCTTTTGGAGTTCAATTATGGGTATCTCTTGCTACTGCTAGGCTTCAGCACATATTTCTATACCTTTGCGCAATTCACGCACGTAGCATATGACATTGGAGTAAAAGACATATTGGTGGGATTAGTAATGCAGGTTCTTGGTTACATGCTGAACGTAGAATTGTTAGTTAGAGCTTTGGCTTTGAGCTTCTGCTTAGGTTATAGTTTCTATAGATACGTGACTTATTGTGCTCCTGAAGTACCTGTGCATTCTAAAAAGGAGTTGGAGCGGCTGCCTTGCTGATTTGAAGGTGTTTGTAGAAGGACAAATCATTAGTATCTCATAAATTATGAGTTGTTTGCTCTCTTTATTTTTGTCATGTGATGAGTCTTTGATTCACACATTTGTTCTTGCTCTATCTTGTGCCCTTATCACTGTATTTTAACCTTATCAATGGAAAAAAAAAAAAAAAAAGGCAAAATATTGGTACCAATTTCAACAGGATTAATGGCCAGCAGTAGTATATTCTCTTTATTATTATAGAAAATCAACTATTTTTTTGAAAGCTGATAAGAAATCCTACTTTTGCTATAATTGGAGTCTGTTCCAATTAAGTAGGTACAGCGAGTAATAACTCCTTTGCTGTGTATAATATCTTTTTGATTAATGAAAGGCATCCACTCTTGAAGATGGATGAATTAAACAAAAAAAAATAAAAAAATTATAGACGAGCCATGGGATGAGCTGCTGATGGTTGACCTGTCAGATTTTTGGTGCTTGTTACTAGCACTACTGCCAATGGCCACACTGGCATGCTTATCTGTGGTGAACTATGGAGACAAAACTATTTCTGATCATGGTAATTTGGTTGCCAGTGCCACTAATAGTCATCAATCCTCTATCCGTACTCCTTCCTCATAGTCCTAGTGGGTTGATCAATACGGGAGGGAAAATGAGGCTGCACAATTGTTAAAAAAAGATTCGAGGAGTCGATTATGTTACTACTGAATTTGCTGACCTTTTGATGACGAGAAAAATCAAAGAAAACATAGACCAACCTTCTCATCAATCGTCCGAGAAATACAAACCCCATTTGATTCTTCCAATTCCCTTGTTCCAACAACTCACTGTTGCTCCCAAACGCACACGCAAGTATACGTGATCGTACAAGTAATATAGACTGTTAAGTTCAAATATCGATCCCACAGAGACTTAGATTCTACTGTTAGGCTAATTTAAGTTCGGATGAAACTATTCAAGAAAGTGAAAATCAAGATGTTTATTGTACTAAACTAACATTGAAAAGTAAACAATTTGTGATGGGTGTTTTTGTGATTGGGGATATCTTGACAAAGATTGTAAGAATTATCAGGTGAGAGAAAGATCTAGGGTCATGGCTTTCGACAATCCAGTTGGTCTTCGAACAATTCCACCTATTTTATTTCCTGGGTTACTAGTTGACGGGTTAATTATACTTTATGATATTCTCTCGAACTGCTCACAAGCCTGTAGATGTTACTATAATGCTTATATCTCTATGGTCATCAGAGGTAACAAGAACGCATTTATTTCTCCGTATTCAACTAAGTAGGGCTAAAGGGTATATCTCTATCCTCAGTAGCGAAACGATTAAATCGAACAAACTCTATTTATTCTTATTATGTACGTGAATTCCCTTTCTCAAGTCCAATTCGCGCACCACAGATAGTGTCTAACTATTGACCGTATAATCAAACAATTAAGATCAAGAATAAATAAACAACCCAAAATATGGAAAATCAATAGATAATAATTGTCATCAAACCAACTTTCAAGTCTTTCGCCACAACCCTAGAATTAAGAAGTTTAGCTACTCATGATTCGATCATAGACAAAAGAATTCATGAATAATCTCGGGTTAAAAAAAGATAAAAAATAAAATAAATCTAGAGAGAGAAAATAGAACGGTGGCTTACAAGTCTTTGAATAATCCCAAAGACACCGTTTTTAGCTCATAAAACGTCTATATATAGTCTAGGGTAAAAATAAAAAAATAAGAAAACCTAATCCTAATCAAACCGGGAAAGCTTGCGCAGAACCTCGCTTTCCTTCCGCGATGCGGAAGAAAAGCGCAATATACTGAGGCCTCCCGCGATCCTTCCGCGATGCGGATGGATCGCCTGATGGTAATGACTGAGTTAGTTTGTCCGCTTTCTTCATGCGATGCGGATGGATCGCCCGATGTTCTGAGGCTGCCCGCGATCCTTCCGCGATGCGGATGGATAGCGGACCCTTCAGTCGAATTATTTTCCTTTTAGTTCATCCTTTGTTGTCTTCGACTCATCACCTCGTCTAATCGTTATCTACTCCGAAATCAATCACTTTAAGCACAGTTTTCCATCGTTTGTCATCATCGTACCTATGCACATGAAATATAACGACATAAGTTCAAATACGACGATTGCATCATGAATTAAGCGATAAAAGTCATAAGAGTAGGATATAAAATGACACAAAACATGATATTTGTGCCAAATATCACCACTCCCCACTTAGACTTTGCTCGCCCTTGAGCAAACACAAACCAACACCAAACTACACTTCCAGCTCAACTCATTCAAATAGGTCTGCAACGGGATTCGACTAGTATGGCTATTTCAACAGAAATATTTCAAAACCAAAATAATAAGCCAAGTTCCGAAAGCCATGCCAAAGATTTAAAACCCTCATTTTTAGCACCAAGGACCACCTTCTTAAGAAAAACACTTCAATTTTTTTAAAAACCAATTGACCCAATGACACCACTTTTAAAGCATGTAAGCAGCCTTATGATCAAGAAATCAACACTTTTCCACTCTATTGTTAATTATGTGCCCTCACCAAAAGAAAGTAGTTCATATCTCTCAAGAATCCCATATGTTTAAATCAATGGACCTAAAATCAATAAGTAAGCTCACTCTCACAAAGAATATCACATGTAAAATATGACATACCATAGGCTTGCTCGTAGTGTAACCACTCCACTAATACAAGTAAGACGAACCTAGAATCAAGTAGGACTTCGAGGGTTGTAATGTAGGCTAAGGGACGGGTAGGGATTATTTGGATAATAGTGACCAATCTCCCTAAGCACTTTAGTACATATACTTTTATCATTCTTGCACAATTTCTTCATTAACCCTGATTCAACACCAACCAACCTTTAAATTTCTCCCAATTCACCCATTTTCTTTGATTAAGCACCACTCCTTTTTTGAAAGTCACACAAGTTAGAAGGGAAATTTTTTCGCTACATTTTTTTTTTTTGTCTTTTTCAGATTTCTTTCTTTTCTCCTTTTTTTTTTTTCAATTCCCAACTAACAAGTGAATTAGTTCTGTTCATTCGGTGCTCCCATTGTCTTCCTAAATTACAATTAACAACCATTTCCCCTCTTTATTTGACATCTCAACTCCCATTATACATGTAAATGATTAAAGTGCTCATAGAGTGCTTAGATCAAAAATCAAGTTTTATAGAACGAAGGGGTAAAGGCTAATTAACTGCTATAAAAAAAAGGTTAAAGGCTCAAAAGGGTTAACTAAGGTGCTATTTACAAGTTGGTGGGATAACTTTTTAGCCTTTTTAGTGACTAATCAAAGAAACGCCTCTATCATTTTCTAGGCTCAACCGAACTTCATTTCGCTTTGTGAACACACAGGGCAAGTTCTAGACGTCAATACCAAACATGGATTCAAATGCAAAATCTTACTCACACATGGCACACAATCAACGCAAGAGGGATCCGGTTGTCCCTCGAATCAAACAACAATGAAAATCAACAATGCCAAATGGGTCATACGAGTCAAAACAAAACCATTTTCAAGTGCTTTCAATAAAAGTGGTACAATTTCACGGCATGTTTTCACAAAAAATTTCAAGATCACTCATATGCCAATACTTCACCTAACCCGTGCACCTAGCATTTGAATACACCTATCCTAAGGACTAATTTTCCCTCAAGCAGGTTGTCATCCACCCGTCATCAGGAAAAGCCCTTTCTATGACTAAAGGAAAAAAAAATCTACCTACGCCTAGTTCAAAGGCCCCCTCTCGGGAAAGAACTGGGGCCATAAGAAAACCCAAGGGGGTGGATGATGAATGCCTACTAATGAGGGACTTAAAAAGTTATCAAAGAAAATTAAGGAAAATAAAATCTTTTTTTGAATTTTTTCCAACTTTTTCTATTTTTTTTTTTTACTCTTTCGACAGTAAGACTCAAATATAACTAATCCTAAGGCATACTACTCATCATCCGCAACCTCAAAATATGTTGATACAAACCAGGGATGTATTTTCCCACCCCACACTTAAAATTATGCAATGCCCTCAATGCATATATATTTGAAAACAAACAAAGCGCAAGCAAGGTAAGAAATACTCCCTGGAGCCCACGAAGGCCTAGTCGTCCTCATCGATGTAGTCCTCATCATCAGCCTCGCCATAATATGGCTCAGCGTCCTCTTCTTCTTCATTGTCGTCGCCTTGCATAAGCGACTCTACCTCCTCCCCTTCTTCGAATGCAGACAGTACTCGATCAACCGAGTTTTCGTCCTCATCTTTAGGTAACTGAGACAACTCACCCAAAAGTGCCCGAGAATGTGGGATGTGGGGTGGCTGAATAAATACCCTTGAAAGATCAATGTTAAAATTCTCACCTACAACCATCATCCCTGTGTAAAGCTGGGCTAGCACTGTGGATTAGGCGGACCTCTCATCTGCCGGAGTTAAATGATGTCTGGAAGCAGTTGCTGGGGCCGTGACATTTGAGATGTCCAGTGAGTCAGTGGGCATCTCAAGCACTCTATCAGTAGAGTGTGCCAACTCCTCGTCGAGCCTCATTAAGTAGAAAGTGAGAGTGTTTCCATAACTCAGCCTTTTAGACTTGCCAGCCCGCACTCTTCGAATTTTCTTCATCATCCAATACCCAATGTTCACCGGCTGCCCTGTCAACAAGAACTACACTATGCACACTCTCTCCTTTCGTACCTCTGAGAAGTGATCAAGTGGCATGATTCTAGCATTTAGAAGGCGCAACCAAACTCGGGCTTTTCTACAAAAATTACTCATGCTCATGCTCCGATGCTCCCGAAGAGGCCCTGAGTATCATGCCCATTGAGCTTTAGAGTTAGCTCCACAAAGAGTTTCCCCGATAGCCCTATAATCGGGCTTTCTGATGAATTCTAGCAATGGTTCAATAGGCACATCCAGGACTCTAATTGCCCCGCATAACATCGACGCCGTCAATGGCACCCAATTTTGGCGAACGAATACAAAATCGGGATTTTCACGGTTTGGCATGCTAGCGTAAAGTTCCATGACCCAATCAATGTTCACTGGCCCCGGTTATTCAAACACAGATGTCCATCCCATGGCGACTATGCGGTTGTAGATATCCCAAAAATTCTTCTTCAAAGGGACGCGACTGATCGCTCGCTCATGATTGTACCCCTTCGAGGTGTCAAACCCCGCATACCACTCTTTCTCGTCCCTAGAGAGATGGGGGTGGGGCGTTCTTTTAGACACCGGAGGAATGACAACCGCAGAATGCTTGCCTTTTCCGGATGTTTGCTCTTTTGTCGCTTTGGACAGGTTTTGTGCTCTTCCTCTTTTTGTGCCTTGGGAGGAGGAGGCGACAGATTTGCCCTGACATGGCATGAACCATTTTGCCTGCAAAACAACGCATTACCAAACACGAAGTACAGGTCAGTAACTAAAGGGGTCGTGGTACAACCCCACATTTACTTTAAACTACATTACGAAAATCAAAATCAGAGAAGTTAACTACTCCAACATGACAAAGCAAACAAAAACAAAGTAAGCTATTTCATGTTTTAGGGCTAGGGATGAAAAATCACAACTCTCCAATACTCCATCACAATTCGAATTTTATGGTGAGAGGAGATGCACAAGGGTTCCTATGCTTGGTTAATGTTCCATTGCTACTCAAGACTTCACAATTTCCATAAAAAACTTGGTTTATGACTTTTATCGAACACCTTGTAGGCCTAAAATCGTCCCTTAACTTTTGACAACAATGGTGGGTTTGGAAACCTTCCCTTGTGCAATGGGAGTCACATTCTAGCCATAATCATTCATACCACACAAGCAATACCAATCCCCGCCCAAGATTTGCCCATACCCATATTCCTACTTTACAAATACAAACATCAATAACAAGGGGATGAACCCACTTACCTTGTGAAGTTAATGGGGGATGGATTGGAGAAACTTGAAGTTGTTTTTGTTAGAGAGGGAATAGGGATAGGGATTTTCCGTGTGAAAGGGAATGTCTATGAGAGAGAGAATGTTTTTGTGAGAGAATAGGGGGAAGGGGCACGGGTATATCATCAGTTAGAGAACAAAAATACAAACCCGTGTTGACCCGCGCGATCCATTCGCATCGCGGAAGGAAAGCAGGATGCTTCAGTATATTGGGTGATTGGTCCGCATCGCGGGACCGATGTGCAAATCACTGGGATTGCTGATTTTTCATGCGCGCTTGGTCCGCATCGCGAAACCGATGTGCAAATCACTGGGCATTTTGTATTTTTTTCTTTCCGTCCAATTCCTGCAACATGAACAAACGTGACCTATATCATACAAAAAAACAAATTGGTTTGCCTCCCAATAAGGGCCTTATTTCAGGTCGTGGCACAACACTTTTTTGTATTTTTCTTTTTTTTTTTTTTACACGGGTTGCCTCCCAAGAAGCACTTGATTTAACGTCATGGCACAACGTAGGCTTTCCTCAAGCCTCGTCTAAATCGATGGAGGACCTCGCGCGGTCAGCGGCTTCCTCGTAGTAATGCTTCACTCTTTGCCCGTTCACCAAGAATGTCTCATCCTAGTTGGGTTTCTTTAGCTCAACTGCTCCATGTGCAGTCACACGAACTACCTCGAATGGTCCAGACCACTTACTCTTTAACTTTTCACTGAAAATCTTCAGCCTAGAGTTATACAGCAAGACTAACTGCCTAGGCTCAAAGTCACGAGATTGGATGCGCCTGTCATGAATTCTCTTAGTTCGCTCCTTATACATTTTCGCATTTTCATAAGCATGATAGCGAAATTCCTCCAACACGTGCAGCTGCAACAGTCTCCTTTCTCCAACTTGAACCATGTCTAGATCCAGCTTGAACCATGTCTAGATTCAGCTTCTTGATCGCCCAATATGCTCTATGCTCAAGCTCAACTGGTAGATGACAATCCTTACCAAAGACGAGCTTATAGGGAGATGTGCCAATCAGAGTTTTGTAAGCTGTTCTATATGCCCACAGAGTATCATTAAGCTTCAATGACCAATCTTTCCTGGTTACGCTCACAGTCTTCTCCGAAATCCTCTTGATTTCTCTGTTCGATACCTCCACTTGACCACTCGTCTGAGGATGATAAGCAGTCGCTATCTTATGTTTCACCCTATACTTGAGCAGCAATTTATCAAAGAACCGATTGCAAAAGTGCGTACCTTGATCACTGATAATGGCCCAGGGGTCCCAAACCTTGTAAAAATGTTCTTTTTCAGAAATCGTGCCACCACACTAGCATCATTGGTGGGAAGTGTAATTACTTCTACCCACTTCGAGACATATTCTACAGCAACCAATATGTACTTATTCCCCTTGGATGGTATGAAGGGACTATGAAGTCAATATCCCACACATCAAATAGCTCGATTTCTAAGATGCCCTTCAAAGGCATTTCATGACGCTTAGAGATATTTTCGGTTCTCTGGCACCTATCACATGCTCGCACAAATTCATGAGCATCTTTGAATAAAGTTGGCCAGTAGAACCCAGACTGAAGTATCTTTGCAGCTGTTCTGTCACCAGCATGATGTCCCCCATAGGGTGATGAGTGACACTTCTTGAGAATCACGGAGACCTCTTTCTCTGGAACACACCTTCTGATCAGTTGATCTGTGCTAATCCGGTAGAGATAGGGCTCATCCCATATATAGAAATGACTGTCATGAAAAATCCGCTTCTTCTTCTCGTGATTAGCACCAGGGGGGTAAATCTCACTTATTATAAAGTTCATCATGTCTGCATACCATGGCACCTCAGCTGATTGGAAAGTAAAAAATTTGTTCGTCAGGAAAAGGAACAACTGAAGGTTATAGACAAAGGAAATAATGAAAAGATCCGAATTCGCTGCATGACTAGGAATCTTGGTTATTTTTCGACAAACTTCTGAATTCACTCCTAATTTAGTAGTCGAACTAAGGATCAGAAACTCTAAGAGTAAATTGAAGGAAATGAATCATTAAAGAAGAGATTTGAGATGTTTTTGATATAAGTACAAGAATTATCGTTAGTTAGCCAACTGCCAGAAGTCCAATTGAAGGAAAGAGAAATTAAGCGAGACATTTCGGTGTTAAATTAGTTAAAAGATAAAGTACCGAAAAGACTAATTCGACTGCTATAGAAAGTAAAAGATGCAAAAATGTGACCAGTCTTGAATTCATCTTTAAGGGAGGAAGAATAAGAATAAGTCAACTCCAAGGAGATAAAGGCTTGAGACATAAGAAAGTTATGTGGAGATCGAGGAGAATAGGAATCTCTGAATAAAAGAAGATGGGATCAAATTGGATAAAAATATGTGGTAAGTACTGGATGAAAGGACATATAAGAATGTAAATAAAGAAGGCTGAAGAGACAGTGAGAACGATAAAGCATAAAGAGTTAGTAGGCAGGTAGATAATAAGAAAAGAGACGACTTTGAGTAAGGGCATAGATTTGGCCACAAAAGAAGAAGGATAAAGTACGTAATTCGGATAAGTTCAGTTTTAAATGAGCAAGTAAGACTACGAGTAAGTACAGTAGATACTGACAAATACAGGTAAGAACATTGATATCTACCTCGGAGCGAACTCTACCTCAACATTCGAGGATGAATGTTTTTGAAGAGGGGAGGATGTTATACCCCGCACTTTCAGAGCATGAGCATGAGCATGACACGTACATCATCATAGTAATGGAGTGGTGGAGACATCCCACGATGTTTTGAAAAGTACAAGCCATGAAAAGTTTGTAACAATGAAGTAAAGAATGAATGACGATCTCGTAAGTCGTAATCGGGAAAGAATATTTTAAAACACATGAACATGGCCATTATCAAGTATAATAAAAGATAAATATCATGCATGGAGAGTTTTAGAAAATTTCAAGATCAAGCAAATTGAAGAAAATAAGTTCCACGAAAATTTGAGAAATGTTGATAGGATTTTGGATAGATTTTTTATCAAACTTGGAGGGGCATATCTCCTAGTATATTAGGAGTTTCAAGGTGTTTCAAAATCCAAAAATGAAGTTTTTCAAGTCTAGTTTCTAATGCAACAGACCGCTCATCGATGGGACATCGGAGTAGAGAATTATAGACGTTACAAACTGAGCCGTCAACGCAGAAAGAGGGCTGCTACAGTACCGCTACAGTACTGCCGACCCAACTTAATATAAAAGGGATAAAACCCCCCATTTTTTTCATCAAAATTGTCCAAAACTTTCTAGAAAATTCAGCAACAAGAAGGGACTTGAATCTCACATAAAAGTGAGGATTTAGAGTGAAATTCAAGCCATGGAATATCAATCGAGGTCCGGGCAACGCGTAGACGCGATTATAATTTCGTTTGGTGGTTGGAGTTAACTTGGGAACAAGTAAATGATTACGATTTTGCTACCTTCATAAACACAAGGTATGAACCATTGAATTTCTTTCTTTATCATCAATGATTAAGGAATAATTGCAAAAATAAAGTTATAGTTTGTTGTGTTGGCGTTGTGGCTTATGGATTGAGGGTTGAAGAGAATTTTGAATAAAAATACATATAATTATCTTGTAGAATATTGAGGATATTGTTATTGATGTTGTTGATATTAATTTCAGCTTCTTTACGGAAATAAAGTCATTAAATAGTCGTATCACAAGCGGGTTAGTTGAGAAATTTAGAAAACATCGTGTGGGATGTTTTAGGAGGCATATTGGTATGGATAATGGTGTTGATGATGTTGGTATTGTTGTTGTTGATTGGTTATTGATATAATGATTTCGGGCTAGGCATACAAACAGGGAAGATGCTGCTCGAATTTCGACATAATCTAAAAGGATTTTAATTAAAGGATTAAGATGAGCGTATGATGATGATCCTAAAAATAAATATGAATGACTGTTTATATATATTACGAGGCTACGAATGATCTCAAGTAAATTGCAAGACAGGAAGTAAGTTGGAAGTTGAGAAATTATCTTCCAGGTATGTTAAGGCTCGTCCCATTCTTTCAAATGCATGATCCCTAGGTTATGATTTCATAAATGTTTCCATAATTTTCTTGTTATCAAAAGTTAAAAGTCTAAGATTCCAAGGCATGATTTCCTTCCTGATAATTCATAAAAACTAAGCTGCTAATAAATGACCTAAAATGTTCTTTAAATAGGCTCCAAAAACGCACAACAAAAGCTGACAAAATTGCCCCCGATAGCAATATCGACGGACCGTCGATCATTCGACGATCCGTCGATGTCTTCGTCTTTTGTAACCTCAGCTCTGTGTGCCATTCGACGGTGACGTCGATCGATTCGACGCTTCGTCAAATAATCCGTCGTTTTCTCCTCTGTTGAGAGGTTATGCTTGACAACACAAACGACGAACCGTCGATCAGTCCGTCGTTTGATCGACGGTACGTCGATGCCTCCGTCCTTTGTCATCCTCAACTTTGTCCTCTCTGGAAAATCATGCTTTTCGACGATTCAAAGGATGGTCCGTCGATTGATCGACGAACCGTCGGTTCTCATTTCTGGCCAATTTTTCTATTTTTCTTAGCTTTTTGCTTTTGGGCCACTGCTTTCCTAAAACACAACAAAAACATATCAAAGAGAACCAGACTTACTTAAAAACAGCCAAAGTTCATAGTAAAAAAGCGTCGAATGTGCCACGAATTCGCGGCACATCAATACCCCCAATTTAAGATCTTTGCTTGTCTTCAAGCAAGTCAGACAAAACAATTACAAACTATCATTGCAACTAGGATAACAATAAAGTAAAAATGACTACAATGGTGGTTGCTCATTGCTACCGGCATGTGCATTTTTAACTCCCTCTTTCATCTCTTTCAAAACAAGTTCATTAGAATTGACCCTGACGCTTCAATTGATGACATCACATTATTAGAAGCATTCATGCATATGAGTATTCACCATTTTGCCCTCACTAAGCTTAGAAAATGTCCCACACACATTTTGACAATAAGAATTGGGACAAAGATAGATGAGAATGGGAAATACTCGCGCTCACAAAGAAGTTCATGATTTACCAGTGCAGATACCATATGCTTGCCTTTAATTTCAATGCCTAACACTTTCAGATGGTTAAGTTGTGATCACTATAGGACTTCTTCTTGGGTTGTAATGTAGGCTCGGGGACGGGTAGGATACTCATTTAGGAATTAGTGACTCATCCTCCTTGACACTACAAAATATGACCTTTCTTCTCATGCTCTAGTCTATTCATTCTTCAACTTCTGACCACGATGTGATTTTACCATTACTAGAATTTACCACTTTTTATGAGACAATATTGTTATTGCTATAAGACTATATATATACAAATGTATATACGTACGCATATATACCTGGCATGTATAAATACATGAGACACACATATATAATTTTTTTTTTTTACATCTGATTCTTGACTATGCAACTCACACACCCCCACTTTAGGCTCTTGGCCTTTACTTCACACATACACCACCCCCAGCTTAGGCGATTCGCCTCTTTTCTCTAGTAGTGTCAAGAAGGAAATGGGTGCAAAGATGGAATGAAATCATGAAATGGGGAAAAAGTTTGTTACAGCAAATCAAGAGAAAAAGTCAAAGGCTCAACATGGGAACTAGTGGTATTCCTATAAAATAGGTTTTGGGCTTTTTAAGGATGACGTGACAATTCAGAAGGAAAGCCTACGATCGCTTCACAACCAACTATCCTAAGCAATCTAGTACGACTTACCAGGCAAGTTCTGGATCCACAAATGCTAGTAATGAACAGAAGAAGTTCTCACACTCACAGTGGTATAAGGATTTGAACACTCAATTCATATACACTTCAATATCTATAATGTCACAAAAAGAACCATGCGTGTCAATTCGTTACAACCTGAGATATGCAATCATATTTTTGGAGGGGTCAAAAATCCATGCCATACGTTCAAAATGCAACAACAATGAGAGTCACAATTACTTTAATTCATAAAACAACTAAAAATATTCATAAAATAAATATAAATACTGAAAAGTACGTCAGGTTGCTCCACCCCCAGCAAAAAGAAGATGAATTATCCCCAATGCATCAAAAATCATACCATCAACCCATGGTGGTGGTGCCGACCCGAAATACTCTAATCCTGTTGTTGCTGCTGAGGTGCCTTTCCCGCAGCAGTCTCTGCTGCTGCTTGGGTACTCTGAAATGGTGGAGCTGGCTGGCTTTGTGGCAGCAGGTCCTGAGGGGTTATCGTGATCGGCCTGACGGGCGCTGGGATAGCACTATTACTGGAAGAGGCGCCGGTGAACCTCATGTCTAGGCGTGATCGCCGAATACCCTCCTGAAGCTGTAGGTCGTCATCATCATGGTCATCCTCCTCATCCTCATCATCAGCCAATTTAACAGGCCGCTTTCTCTTGCGACTCTCCCCAGGCTCATCCTCAGTCACCAAATCAACCACTCTGATCAAATCGAAAATGCTGGTGACTGGTGCAAGTGGTGTCGGGTCGTCCACAACAAATGACTCTCTTGTCCGAAGGGCCTCAATCTCAGCTCGGATCTGGTTAAGCTCGGTCTTCAAATCTCCTGAAGCGCCAGACTCGCTCTTCTTTTCAATGGTGAGTATGCGCATCTCCAGACTGTCGAGTCGTGCATTGACGCGAGCATGATGCCTCTCCATAGCCTCCTGAAGGGGCTCTAACTCTGGTGTAATAGCTCGCTTGACGAACCGAACCCACTGTTCCACTATCCGGGTAACCTGCTGATCAGCCCGCTCTGCTTTAATTGCAAATTGTCAGAAATTGGCTCGGTTGAGGACAAAGAGATCCTCTGAAGGTGATGCTGCCGCTGAAGGCGGAATATGAGATGGAGGTGGAACAGCGGGCCGGGATGGTGCCTCAGAAGAAGGGGCAGCGTCAGCTACGGATGGTGTGAAAGCCTCTGTGGGGGACAATCCTGCTGTGCCCGGAGGTGCTGAATCTGTGACCTGCTCAGCCTGGTCAGCCCGCTCACTCATGAGCTCTAATAGTGAAGTACTAGAGGTCTGAGATGTACGGAGGGTCTCATCCCTACTCCGCATGATGCCACACACTTTTGTGGCCTGATGAGTCTCGACAAATGCATCAAGATGGCGCACCTGGGCCAATTGACACAATTGTGTGATGAGGCTCGGGAATACCAAAGCCGTCGCCGCCTACGGTACGCGTTGCCGAATGGTCTTGCTGATTAAATCACCGAAGTTGATTGGGTACCGTGATAGCATTGCAGCCACAACCACTGCCCTGTCTGGTGTAACTATGTTGTCTGCTCCCGTGGGCAGAACCCGATAAATGACGAAGTTCCACTAGAATTTAGCTTCCAAGCTGATATCTGCCTTACGAATGTGGGCATCTAATTTTTTTACCCATGGTGCCTCATCTGCCGGTCCTCGAGCCATCATTGTTGCAAACCATTCCCGCACTGATTGCTCAGCTCGTCGCTCAAACTTATCATCGAACTCCACTGTGGTTAGTGCGACGAAGTCATCACCAAAATAAAACCTGTTGATTGTGCGGGCTGAGATATCAACATTGACACCCCTAACATAGACCTCGTCCAAAGGAGGGGCGGCTTTCAACGTTTGCTTGTTCTTATACCGCTGATCGAGCATTGCCCTGTAGGTAGCATAGAATTCCCGCACCATGGTCGGGCAATAATCCCCAGGAGGCTATGTGAATGCCTCAAGATGATAGTGCAGGATTAGATCCGTAATGCGAGGGTAGTTCTCTAAGCCGCTCGTGCTGATTTGTTCTTCCTCTTGAATGTTTCTCCTGGGATGACCCCTGCTGACTACTGTGACCCCTTGAATATAGTATTTTCTGCATCCGGCATAGGGGAAACGGACTGCAGCTACCTCCATCTTTTGCAGTCGCAGCCGCTCATGATCCTCATCTGAATTTCGCTCAGAGGCGGCTGGTTGTTGTGTTGCTGCATCGTTGGAATCAGCGGATGTGGAGGACGAAGTCCCTGCTACAGACTGAGAGGATACCTCGATGGGTGATTCTGCTTCGGGAGTGGTAGTCTGGGCTCGCGATCTAGTCGTCGGTACTGCTGCTTGAGGTTCCGTCGCGAAATCATCCCTAGTTTGACCCCTACTTCGGCCTTGTCTGGGACCAGCACCCCGCTTGACTTTCTTCTTTTGAGTCATTCCAGAGAAAATAATACACTTCATCCGTAAGATCACTATTAAAGCATAAAAGAATCAGTTAAAAGTACAAAACATGCGATCATTGGTAAAGGTGCCAGTTGCCCGTCGATCTGCCACAGAATCGTCGAATAGATCGACGAAGCGTCAATGTTCCCGTCGAACTGTTCGATGCTCCGTCGATCCCACCGTCGATCGGGTATTAGTCACTGGAATTTTCAAACAAACGACGGTGGAAAAGACGCCTCGTCGATTTATTCGACGGGTCGTCGAATCCACCGTCGATACTGAGCTTGGCAAGTTCATTAGACAATTGTCATTCGACGTTCAATAGGACGGTCGGTCGATTTAATCGACGGACCGTCTAATTGATCGTCGAATGTTTTTGGCAGGCTATTTCTACAATTCCTGAATGCTCTGTGGTCGATGTGCCAATGGTCACGTATTTTGGGGTTACTCAGACTTCACCCCTTGTCGGGTTGGGTTAGACTAGGGAAAACATTGGGTGGGCAAAACAACACGAAGGTCGTAATGCCCGCCAAGCCATTGTGATATCCAATATTCCTCTTCGGCATTTCATCGAACAGTTGGTGGGCAAAACAATAACAACCTCATAGCTGAAGCGTATGGATTGTAATGCCCTCCGACGTGGTTAAAACTCAATCACTCAACAACCACAGTCAATTTAACCACCACCCTCGCATATAAAATTTAAACATACCAGGTAAAGATAACATGAGGGGAACAACACAATAGCAGCAAACATAAGCAACATAAACACTAGATTGCAAAAATAAACAATCACCATAGGAAAGGAATCTAGTAAGCTACATACCTTGAATATGAGTGGAATGCTAGAATGACAATAATTTTGTCATGACCCAGCCTCGTGGGCCGTGACTGGTGTCCAGCTAACAGACTACATATCAGATCGCCGAATCAAGGAATTCATCAAACTTAACATACGTCATTTTAAGCAAATACTGAAACCATATATTATCTTAAGCGGTCGCCCGTACAGAAACATCATATCCAAAATTGATAGGTTGGCGGAATATACATCGCCAGATATATACACATATACAGACAAACGGGCCGTTTAGGCCATAATAACAGCGGGACCGCATTAAGACACCGAACATAATCACAAACGAACAAACATGACCCATGACCCACATATATGACTACAGGCATCTACAAACCATAACAGAAACATAGGACGGGACAGGGCCCCGCCGTACCCAAATGGTCATATATACAAAATATACATAACAGAAAATGTATACCAAAATATGGGCTCCGAGTCAAAGGAGCACTCTGTAGTAGCAGAAGGTGTAGCCTACACCGGCGGATCACGAACGTCTGTACCTGCGGGCATGAAACGCAGCCCCCGAAGAAAGGGGGTCAGTACGAAATATGTACTGAGTATGTAAAGCAGGAAGTACAGTAATCCAAATCTTAACCGGGGTGAAAAGTACAGAAAGTAGGTACAGGACTGTATATCAGAAACCTGTGTCGAAAATATATGTAATGCAAATAAAATCATGCATAAGGCTCAGGAACGTGGTCGCCACTCCGACACTGCCGCCAGAACACATCATACTCAGAAGGTTTCAAATCTCTGCACAAACCTCGAACACATCATATCACAACATAGCATATCATGACATATCGTATCATCAGAACAAATCATATCATCAGAAAAAAATCATATGCCATATCACATCATAACGCCGTATATAAGAGGAACCCGACCCTATGGCGAGGCCTCGAAAACCGCAACACATCATACTGCCGAATATAACTTAGTGCGCACGATCACAAAACCGGCCCGGGACCCGGCGAACGAAATCATAGTAGTAGGCACGAGCGGAGTAGGGCGGAAACCATATGAATATACCTTTTTAAGTAAATTCCAAGACTCGACGACTAAATACATATACATACTGATATTAGAAGGCTCAAGGTAGCATCGAGTCCGTCGGAATTAGTACACAAAAATTACGAACTTTTAAATTACAAAATTTTCGAAAAACACATCATAGGTCATTTTCTAAAAATTTAGCATCATTCATATTGAGGAACTTTCAAATAACATTATAGGATACTTCAAACGGAGCTTTAGGATCATATGCACATATCCGAAATATACATATCCAAACTTAGGCCATATCCAATATTTTTCAAATCACATCGGAACGTATCAACTAATACTTCAAACATCATGGGCATGTGACAAGTCATATGGAATAGTCCATGGAAATCAAGGACATAGGCCATCCTAGTGGCTCTAGGAGTAGAATATTTCTTTGGAGCATACATATATGTCATTCGTTTATTGCATAAAGGTCATGCCAAAAAGGAAGAACGGTAAGCTTTACATACCTCGGTCGCTCACTAACAAATCTCGATCGCTCGCCAAATAAATCCCGACTCAAGTCTCGGGCTCTCCAATATCTACAATAATATTATCAATTACCCAAAAATTAGCTACTAGTACTTAGAATTTTAATTCTAACTAGTACTTGTCTACAAAAATTTCGGCAGCATTTCCCCTATATATTCGCCTATCCGAATTTTCAATTGCTCTCCTGTTGACACAGAAATACCAACAATAACATATGGACACAACCATATCTTCAATTCTTTTATTTCAACAAGAACAACTACATATCAAAACAGCCCCCAACTATAACATAACGATGCCCGAAATTCTAACGAACACCTACAATACACCAAGCAGCCCATATACACTTCTATGCCTTATTTCATACAATCTTTTCAGCAAATTTCAGGGAAATACAACAGCAGCCACACGACACCACATCATCTATTCATATGCAAGTAAATCACATTATTGTCTCTATAATTCTTACATCAACCCACAACAATTTTTAACTCCAACTCTAACCATTAAATTCCTTCATTCTCATCACATAATCCATGATTAAAACAACCAAAATATTAATTCAAATCAGTTCATCAAATTTCAATTAAAAACAACCCCTACGGCATTCAACAACATTCCAACATTCGTACAATTCATGTTACCAAGTTACAACTATGTTTCAACATCAAGATACATAATTTCATGATTTTCTTTCATTTCTACTCACCATCACACGTTCAAACCATCCACAACACAAGCAAATTCATCCTAAAACATATAGAAAATAATCAACTCTTACCTTAGCAAATTAGCTCCTAAATTTGCTGAATTTAATGGCTTCCATTAAAGACCACCCTTGCTGCCCTCAAGGACCAATTCACATCACCATAGACCTTCATTTGATTTAGAACACCATGGAAAATTAATTTGAATCAAGCTTGGTGAACTTTATTTTTTTCCACCATAGCCGTGCACTCCCTCTCTATCTCAAGGGTTTTTACTACTTTGTTGAAGATGGAAAATGAACTCTTATTCATCAGATTTTTCCTTATATAGGCAGCCCCTAAGAGTGACAAGTGTCCCACTCAAGGCTTGAGCCAATTAAATTTGGCCACATGTCTTGGTGGGGCCCACTTAGTCCACTAGTGACTTGTTTAATGAATAATTAAATTTTTAATCCCCACTTAATAATCTAATCATGGTAAATTAATCCCAACTTTCCATTAATATTTTTACACCAAGTAAAATTTATAAACAATTCATTTTCTAATAGAGACCGGAAATTAAAGATTTCTATTTCGTACCCGAAAATGATCCCATCTTTAACTTGAGTCGCTTCTCTTGCGAATAGCTCGACGTATAAAAATACGGGATATAACAAAATTTCACAGACAAGGCAAGAGAAAGGAAGGGGCAGGGGGGGGGATAGTGGTGATGGCTGGGAAAGAGAGAGAGGAGGGTGGGTAGGGGAGGCAATTACGTGAAAGAGGAGTAATGGGAGCAAGAGAGAGATATAGAAATGGAGGGAATGATAATGGCGACTGGAACAGACGTTGGTTTAAAAACCCACATCTTTGAATCGTCGAGTTAAAACGACGGAGGGAGAGGCTATTCGACGAAGCGTCGATTAATCGACGGTCCGTTGTTTTAGCTCTGCCACCCTTTTATATATATATATATATATATATATATATATATATATATATATATATATATATATATATATATATATATATATATATATATATATATATATATATACACACACACACATATATATATAGATACATATATACATATATATATACATATATATATATATATATATATATATATACATATATATATACATATATATATATATACATATATACATATATATATATATATATATATATATATATATAAGAAAATATAAACGCCCGTCGATATGACCGTCGATCATATCGACGAAGCGTTGAACCTGGCGTCGTTTTGCCGTAATTTCCAGTGACCAAGGGTGCCTTTAATCAACTCGACGGTGAATTCGACGTAACGTCGAATGTGTCATGCAATTGCTGCCTTGGCAATTTTCTGATTTTCAACACTTAGGTTCTACAACATATCAACAAACATATAAAACAACAGAACAACAAAAATTAACGAAATGAAAGAAAAATCTCTATTGCACAAATGCACATGGGTTGCCTCCCAAGAAGCGCACAATTTAACGTCGCGGCACGACGTGCTACCACTTTGGATGCTAAGGTTCGGTGCCATGTTTTAACCGGTGAGCATCGACAATCCTGTCACCATCAACCATCCAATGATAGTGCTTGACCCGATGGCCATTGACTCTGAAAGTACGCGTCTCGTCATCAGACTTTAACTCCATTGACCCATTAGGTGACACACTTACCAAAGTGAAAG